>NC_050444.1:126068040-126165540 GCF_903995425.1 Onychomys torridus | reverse complement strand
GTGCTGGGATTAAAGGCGTGTGCCACCACTGCCTGGCTTGGTTTTCGTTTTTTGAGACAAGGTTTCTTTGTATATTCCTGGCTGTCCTGCAACTAGCTCTGTAGACCAGGCTGGCCTGGAACTCACAGAGATCCACTTGCCTCTTCCTTCTGAGTACTAGGATTAAAGGTGTGAGCCACCACGCCCAGCTTAAGCAATTATATATTGGTTTTGTGAGACAGGGTTTCTCTGTGTAGCTTTGGAGCCTGTTCTGGAACTTGCTTTATAGACCAGGCTGTCCTCGAACTCACAGAGATCCACTTGCCTCTGCCTCCCAAGTGGTGGGATTAAAGGCGTGTGCTGCCGCTGCCGCTGCCGCTGCCGCCGCCACCACCACCACTACAACCGCCACCACCACCACCCAGTTATTAAACATTTTAAATGCCATATTTAGAAGATTTCTGAAGAGTTTGAGAACCATCAATCTATTCAGTATACCTGATTTAGTTACTTGATTTAGGCCTAACTTTGAAAACATATACAGGAGGCTAAATAAGCTTATTCCTCTAATTAATTACATTAGTACTTAGCATGACTGCAAATATATTCTGAACATATCATTAAAGAAGTTGATCATTTATAAAGTGACTATTAACTTGCATGTCCTCTTTAACAGTTTACAATAAATTAGTAGCTTTTGTAAGATTAGGATTTTGCAGCTCTATCTGTTAGGATTAGCCTTAAAAAACTCAAACTTAATCTTATTTATCAAATATATCTTATTTATCAAACATGTTGTTTCTAGCAGCTTAGTGTTTAACAATTAGCAAAGACGTAAGTACTTAGTGTCAACCTCTAAGTCAGCTTTGGTTAATCTGGATAAGCCTTTATAATCTTAAATTTTTATTGCTATATAGAGTATATTGTAAACCAGAGTTGGATCACATATATAGTTTGCTGCAGCAAATATAACCTTAAATTTTTGTGAACATACAAAAATCCATGCTAATCCAAAGTATTTTGGAGACTTGTTGCTTCCTTAATCTAAAAAGACACACAGTGATAAAGTAAGGGCTTGGCAGGAGTGAGAAGTCTAGAATTGCTCTATGCCATGTAGTCATCTAAAGATGGTGAGATCATGTGGCATGTACTCTTTAACCTTAGATATGTTGATGCTTACATCTTGATGAGGTCATCAGCCAAGATGGAGGCAAGTCACATGGTTGCTCTTAAAACATGTTTTCCTAGTAGATCTATTTTTTTTTTTCTCTTGGAGCTGAGGATCGAAGCCAGGGTCTTGTGCTTTACCACTGAGCTAAATCCCCAACCCCGTAGATCTATTTTTTAAACAGGAGTTGAATCCAATTATATATATAGTAAACCAGAGTAGAAACACATATATAGGATATTGTAGCAAATTAAAATTCCTATGTACAGGGTTTAACTGTAAGCTTTTTGCTATAAATTTTATACCAAATTTTGTTTCATATTTTATAGACTACTCAACCACTTGCAAGATAAAGACTGTTTATACAATAGTCTTGAAAGATTTCTTGCCGGGCGGTGGTGGCACATGCCTGTAATCCCAGCACTCAGGAGGTAGAGCCAGGAGGATCTCTGTGAGTTTGAGGCCAGCCTGGTCTACAGAGCAAGATCCAGGAAAGGCACAAAACTACACAGAGAAACCTTGTCTCGAACAACCAAAAAAAAAAAAAAAAGGATTTCTTAAGAGCAAAAAGAGCAAAGCACAGAGAAATCACAGCAATAAAAGACTTAAGAATAGAAAATTGTAAAAACTTAGAGATAAAAATAATTTGGGATCATTTGCTTATGCAGTGGCAGAAGTTGTTACAATCTGTGAGAATTTGGTGATCAGATGGCCCAACACCCTGTCATCATAGAGCCCTCATCCAGTGACTGATGGAAGCAGATTCAGAGATCCACGGCCGGCTGCCAGGCCGAGCTCCAGGAATCCAATCAAGAGAGAGGAGGGATTCTATGAGCAAGGGACATCAAGACCATGATAGGAAAAAGGACAGAGACAACTAGCCAAACTAGTGGAAATGCATGAACTGTGGGCCAATAGCTGAGGAGCCCCCATGATACTGAACTAGGCCCTCTGGATAAGCAAGACAGTTGTTTAGCTTAACTATTTAGGGGGGCCCAAGGCAGTGGGATCGGGACCCATCCCTAGTGCATGAGCCAGCTTTTTGGAGCCTAGTGCCTATGGTGAGACACTTTGCACAGCCTTGGTGCAGGGAGGAGGGACTTGGAACTGCCTCAACTGAGTGTACCAGGTTCTACTGACACCCCATGGGAGAACTTGCCTTGAAGGAGGTGGGAATAGGGGATGGGTTGAGGAGAAAGGCTGGCAGGGGAGGAGGAGGGAGGACCAGGGAATCTGTGGTTGGTATGTAAATAAGAAAATCTCTTAATAATTATAAAAATAATAATAATAATAATAATAATAATAATAATAATAATATAAAAGAAAGAAAATCTCTGAGTCCAAGAAGGGAATTGCATCAGAGAGAAAAGGAAGAAGGGTCATAAAAAGAACACACTACAGGGAAGGTTAGGCAGCTAAGAGGCAGAGAACAGTGTAGCTGTAAAAGACCAGGAAAAACAAGCAGGAAGTTCACTGGAGGAAGGTTCCAGTATCGAAGAAGCCAGGAGGGCATACAAAAGCTGGGGGACTTAGCAGGTGGCTCCCAGGGAGAGGCAAGAAAATTCACAACACACAGGCCCAGGAGAACACAAGGAGAGACAGAGTAGGTAGCTCTGAGGGTAAGGGGGCAAGAAAAGGGCTGCAGATCTAGGGGTATATGATCTTGGGGAGTGAGGAAGTTCCAGGAAGGAGCTGAGGAGGCATGAGGGAGCCGAGGGGTAAGTGTCATGGCACAAAGAATCTCAGTGCCGGGTGTTCCCAAGTGGACTGAAAAACTTGTCAGAGAAAAATGTCCCAAATCACAGAGGAGGCTGAGGCAAGAGGACCGCCATGAACCTTGTAGCCCTGGCTGACCTGGGACTTGCTAATGTAGATCAGGCTGGCCTTCAATGCACAGAAATCTGCCTGCATCTGCTTCCCACATGCTGGGATCAAAGGCGTGAGTCACCTAACCCAGTTTTTGCCACATTTTGTTAGTCACCTAACCCAGTTTTTGCCACATTTTGTTAGTCAAAAACCACATAATCTGATCTGATTCCAGAAGAATGGCCAGCTGAAATAGCACATGGTCTAGAAAGGTCTGTAGACATGGTAGATGCCACCACCATGTTGCAAATACTGAGAGAGTACAGATGACAGAGAAGGTATCTGCTGAAAAAGACGTTTCAGAGATGGCTTCCCAGAGAACTGAGTTTTATCTTTTAAATTATTTCTTTTATTTTTTGAGTTTATAAAATAATTACATTATTTCTCCCCTCCCTTTCCTCCCAAGTTTCAGCTTTTTTTAACAGGGTTTTCTTTTTTTCTTTTTCTTTTTTCTTTTTCTTTTTTTTTTTTTTTGGTTTTTCGAGACAGGGTTTCTCTGTGTAGCTTTGCACCTTTCCTGGATCTCGATCTGTAGACCAGGCTGGCCTTGAACTCACAGAGATCCACCTGGCTCTGCCTCCCGAGTGCTGGGATTAAAGGCGTGCCCGCCACCGCCCGGCCAGAGTTTTCTCTTAAAGACATATTTTTATTTTCATGTGTATAGTGTTTTGCCTATATATCTATATGTGCATTGTGTGGGCACCTGGTGCCCTCAGAGGTCAGAAGAGCTATTAGATCCCCTGAAACTGGAGTCACAGGGAGTTGAGAGCCTCCATGTGGGTTCTAGGAGCCAAACTGTGAGGCAAAGCACTCAACTGCTGAACTATCTCTTCAGCCCCTAGGTTTATTTGTTTGTTTGTTTCTTTCTTTCCTTCTAATTATATTTGTTTATTGGTTTGTGTTTTTTGAGACAAGGACTCACTATGTAGCCTTTGACTGTCCTGGAACTCACTCTGTAGATTAGACTGGCCTCAAACTCAGAGATCCGCCTGTCTCTGCCTCCAGAGTGCTGGGATTAAAGGTGTGCACTGCCACACTCGGCTTTTAATTGCATTTGCATTTGGTTTTTGGTGGGGAGGGTGCAGGGGCGTATGTGTGGGCACACGCATGTCAAGGCACATAGGTGGAGATCTGAGGACAATTGTTGGTCGACCCCTCTGCCATATGGTTCTTGGGCGTCAAGCTCAGGTTGTCAGGTTTGGCAGCGGGAGCCATCTCAACAAGCTCAAGAGCTGGAAAGGGAGGAGAAAATGCTGGTAATACAGATACAGTTCCAAGGTGGAGTGCTCACTAACATTTTTAAGGTCCTAGATTAAATTCTCAGCAAAAACAAAGTTAAGAAAATCCCCTAGGTTAGGAGAACTTTCCAGACATAAGGAAGAGGTACTGAGAGCCTGGTGTGGTTTAGACACACGGAATTCTGGTGACTAGTGTGGAGGACAAATTCCTTAGAAATTATTTTCAAGAATGTTCCCAAGTCAGGGATAAGGAAAAGTGATTGAACCAGGTGGTGGTGGTGGTGGTGGTGGTGCACACCTTTAATCCCAGCACTTGGGAGGCAGAGGCAGGCAGATCTCTGTGAGTTCGAGGCCAGCCTGGGCTACCAAGTGAGTTCCAGGAAAGGTGCAAAGCTACATAGAGAAACCCTGTCTCGAAAAACCAAAAAAAAAAAAAAAAAAAAAAGCTATTGAAAAAAATCTTATTTCTACTTAGTTATTCTCTTTCATTTTTAGTGATATTGTTTGGTTTGGTTTTGTGTCTCTTGTAGCTCAAGCTAGCCTTAAACTCCTTACATAACCCAAGATGATGTGAATCCCTCATTCCCCGGCTTCTACCTCCCAACTGCTCACTACACTCAAAGCTAACCCTGTTGTTGATTCTAAGAGTTGGGGCCCCAAAACTTCCCTTTCCATCCATGCTCTCCCTATTTTGAAGTGTGTGTGTGTGTGTGTGTGTGTGTGTGTGTGTGTGTGTGTGTGTGTATTGGGTGTGTAAGTGCCCCACAGTCCATTTGTGGAAGTCATAGAAAAACTTGTATACATTGCTTCTCTCCCTTCATTAAATCCTGGCAGTAGGATCAGAGGAAGATAAGGTCATGAACTGTCCTGCATGTGTATCAACACCCACAGCACTGTCAACAAGATGAGCAAGACGAGAAAACAGGCTGTGCATGACGAACATTAGTCATATCTTTTCATACGGTTCTGTGAAGGCAACATGTTCAGTTTGACCACAGTGTTGCTGGAGAAAAACACTTGTGGCAGATAAGGGGTTAGACCCCAACACACTAATGAGCGGCCAACCCCATTACCCATGGTAGGACCTCTGCCATATTCTGCGATACCCTTGTGGAATCTAGAAGAGTGTGCACCACATGGGCAGATTCTGCCCTCTGGGCAATTTCGGGAGTTTGGAGAGTAATTTCTGAATTGCAGCTGCCTCTCGTTCCCTGGGTCAGGCACCTTTACAATACATATAAACTGTGCAGCTCAGCATGCTGCCGTGCCTCATTGTTGGTGTTCCATTAATAAACTCAGAACAGAGCCCGTGGACACAGGCAGAGAGGCTATTTCTCATTTCTTCTCCTACATCCTGTCTTTCTAATGTGTTTTGTTACTTACTGTTCAAACACCAAGCAAATCATTCTGCATCTTGAGCTCATTTCTCGGCCTAAAAGCTTCAAGGACTGTTGCTTCCCGTCTTGGCACATAGAGTCCCATTTGTCAGGAACAAGTTTGGCAAACAAACATAATGTTCCATCCATACCTTCATCGTGATTTTTTAATGTTTTTGTCATTGCACAACACATTTATTTTGAAGCCATAATCCTTGGGGGAGGGGTCATGTTGCCAGCAATTCTACCCCCCCCCCAATCGTCACTTCTCTCCATTATTTTGTTGACTATTCTCTGTAAGTTTTTAAATGCCAGTCTCTGTGGGCATACGTGTGTCCTTTCCTTAATGTTTCAATGAGAGAACACATATCATTTCCTTTTCTTAATTCTTTGAATAAGTACATCCTAATGCAGGAGAGATGGCTTAGAGGTTAGCTGGCTGCTCTTCCAGAAGACTCAGGTTCAATTCCCAGAACTCACGTGGCAGCTCACAATAGTCTGTAACTCCAGTGCCAGGGGATCCACTTCCTATTCTAGCCTCTATGGGCACCATGCACACAAGCAGTACACACACACACACACATATATATGCGGGCAAACATCCAAATACACAAAACGTAATAAGATATCCCAAAATATTCTCATTTGTTCACACATAAATTAAGACAATTATCTATATAGTTCTAGCAGTGTTAGACTCTCCTGGAGAGGCTGAAGACAAGAGTAGTGACTGAGTCAAAGCCCTTGTCCAGTCAAATTGTAGAATTATAGAGCCCAGTCCCAATGGATACACTCTTACACCTAAGGCTTGAGGAACATGGCAGAAAAGCTAGAAGATCAGAAAATTTGTATCTCTCCTAGGAATGTCTGAAGCTATACCCATAAAGTATCACCACATGACTGTGTAAGCATGAGCTGAACCAGGACAATAATAATAGGCATTCCAAAGTGGATGGGGTGGGATGGGGAGCCCATGAGGTCTCAGCCCTACACAAAGAACTACAGGCAACTAAGGAATGCTGAGAGTGGGTGACATAGGGAAGAATACGCCAGTTAGTTATCCAGTACCAAATGGTCAGCCCTGCAAACATACATATGAGTGACATCATATGGACCAAGCAGGTTATATTCAGAAATACATGTGTATGTACATAGATGCGTATAACAACAATTAATGAAAAAAAAGAGGCCATGGATTAGGAAAAGAGCAAGGAGGGGTGTATGGGAGGGTTTGGAGGGAGGAAAGGGGAAGTGTGAATTGCTGTAATTATATTATAATCTCAACAATAAGAGAGAAGATCTTTCAGGGTCCATATTACTTACTTTGTTGTTCCTGCAGTGCTGGGGACAGAACCTTAACCATGCCAGGCAAGTGTTCTACCATCAAGCTACATCCAAGTATTCATTTTGAAGTGATTCTTGTGGAAATCACTCAAGTCTACAAGGCTTCCTCTCAACTCTTCTCCTGGCTTTCTTGGGATTTGTCTTTCTCTGATATTTACTTCTCCCTTTCCCGTCTGCAGCTGTTCCTGTTCCCGTCAACCCCCAGGCCAGTTGCTAAGAAACCTCTCCTGGGAGCTCAGCATTATCCTCATCCACATCCAGGTGAAATTGTTGGCCATCTCTATTGGTGAAATGATTAAGGCTACCCACTCTATATCTCTACACAGCTTTGCAGATATTACTACCTCCTCATCCTTGGGGAGTCCTCTGTAGTACTGGATGAACATCTTGAGTGTCTTATTCCAGATACCATACATTCACACCTTGGTGACATCACCCAACCAAGGGCAAAGTTCCTGATACAGTCATAGATGTCACAGTGTTTCCAGAATTGCATCAGTGTCTTTTCAGCACCTCCCTCCATTGCAGCAGTAGCCTGGGCAAGGGTCTTCCTTGAGCCCCGGGACTTTCTAAGAGCTGCCATGACTCCTTGATCTCAGGGATAGATCAGAGAGGTAGGTTGGATGAGAAACAGCAGTTTGGTACTGAAATAAACATCACTCATAGGAGAATTTATTAGAATATTCTCAATAATAAGCAAAAAGTGTGTGGTGTGGTGTGGTGTGTGTGTGTGTGTGTGTGTGTGTGTGTGTGTGTGTGTGTGATCTGAACTCAGGGTCTCATACCTGCTAACCCAATACTGAGCTATAGCTCAGGCCCCTTGTTTGAGGTAGAATCTTGTGTAGCCCAGGCTGTGTAGCTGAAGATGGCCTTGAACTCTTTCTTATCGGTCCTGTCTCCACTTCCCAAGTGTACAACACTACAACTGGCTTGGTTTTCTGTTGTTGGTGGTGGTGTTTTGTTTTGTGTTGTGTTGTGTTGTGTTGTGTTGTGTTGTGTTGTGTTGTGTTGTGTTTTGTTTTGTCTTAAGGCAGGGGAGCAGTGTTTACTGAGGTAAAGAAGCAGCCCCCAAGGCCAGAGAGTACCACCGGGGGCCAACCTATAAGTGGGTTGCCCCAGACTTACTTATTTTTAAATGGGTTTTCAGTTCCCAGGCTAGGCTCTCCCTGTACTCACTCTCATAGCACAGGCAGGACTTCAGTTTGTAATCCCCCTGCCTCAGCTGTTGAGCAGCGAGGATCACAGGGCTGCTCCAACAGACCCAACTAATAATCAAGCTCTTGAAATACGTTATTTTTAACCACCGTCCTCTTTCTCACTAGCATAGCAATTCAGGACAAGGTCTCAGAAAAGCTGAGTGGAGATTTCTTGTGGCTCCTGATGTACTTGGGCGTTGTGTACTTACCGATATGCTTGGAGACCCCAGGGTTTTCTCTAACCAGATCACACAGACTTTCAATTTATAGCTACAACACTGTTCCCAAGCAAGACTGCGATCCCATCCTTACAAGCCTTGAGACTCAGCCCTGACTCCGGTTTGTTTCTGGAATGGGAATGCTTCCCCATACTGAAGATTTGCTCTGGCAGGTGATTTTCTTCCACAGTCAGCTCGTGTGGAGCTGCCCCCAAAATGACCCTGCTGTTTTCACATAGCCATTTGCTTTCTCTTTTGTTATTGTTTGGCTTTTGAGGGAACAAGATCTCACACTGGAGGCTTGCCTAAGACTTACTGTGTAGCCCAGGCTAGGCCAAAATTTGTCTTTTACCTCAGTGTGGGAGCCCACAGAGGTTTCCTAGTGAGATCTGACCTTGCTTTACCCAGCAGGGCTGCATAAGGGGATGGATTGACCACGTGCATGTGTGGTTACCAGATGATTGGAAGGGTTTGCGCTTGGCCGTGCTGGGGGAGGTCTTTTGCTCCACCCCTTTTCATTCCTTTAAAAAGCCCTTTAGAAGAGACAGATGGGGCTGTGGATTAGGATCCAGGCCCTCCTGATCTATCCTGTCTTTCCATTTGTCTCTCTCCCCTCTCTCCTTCTATCTAAATATTTCTCACTTCTCCCTCCTCAAGAGTACCCTGGGGTAAAAGTGGGAATGGGTCTCCCACACCTCAGCCTCATGAGTACTGAGATTGCAGGTATGAACCAAGGTTGTCTTGTTTTGAGACAGGGCTCCTATAGCCCAGGGAGGCCTCAAATGCACTATGTATCACCTAATGCCTCCTAAGTGCCCCATCTGGCATCTGTTTTTCAAGGCAGAGTCCCACTGTGCTTCCCAGGCTAGTCTCCAACTTCTGAGCTCAGGTGATGCTCTCTCCTCAGCTTCCTAGGGTGGAGGGAACTATAGGTGTCCACGGCACCTGTCCAGTTTCAATGATTCTCCTAGCCTCTGTTGTCTCCCATCTCCTTCTCCTTTCTTGGCAGTGCTAGGGGTGGAACTTGGGACCTTGTTCATGCTAGGGAAGTGATTGTCACTGACCTACTTTCCTAGCAAAAGTAATGATTCACCATCTTCTCAGCTATCCAGAGACAGTGGTGAATCCAATATCACAGTCAGGCTAGGCTTTTCTTTCAACATTGCAGGCTTCTTGCTTTGATTGTGTTGGGGAGCAGAGAGACCCCTGAGTGAGTGACTATAATGTTGACATGGGCACTGTGATACCAAGGATACCAAAGCTTTGAACCCATGGGGAATAGGCAAAGCCGTTTTCCTACATGGACCAGACTCCTAAGGGATGGCAAAGCTTTCCTCCCAGGTTCCAGTGAGAGAAAGCCACCACTGTGTACAAAAACTAAAAACTGCAGCTTCCTCCTCCCTAGTGTTTCCAGCCTGAAACTGCACCTTCAGAGACCTACCAAGATCAGCTACCCCTACCCCTGTGCTGTACCTAATGGGCATGCTGAGGTTCCATATGGCCTATAGTTGTACATACCCTCCATCAGTGGTAGCAGACCCAAACCTGATCTCAGCTTTCCTGTGTATATGTGTCTGTGTGTCTGTCCTTCCTTCCTTCTCTCAACCACCCCTAGAGCCAGGGTTCTAGAACCCAAACCCAGTCACAACAGTTGTGGTTTTGGTGTTGAAAAGGATTAATTTCTGTGTCTAGACACTAATACCTGTCATTAGGAATATTTATTTTGTTCTGGTAGCACATGCATGTAATCCCAGCTGTTCTAGATGCTGAAGCAGGAGGATTGAGAATTCAAAGCCTGCCTGGCTTACATAACAAGTTTATGGTCAGCCTGGGCAACTATTTTGAGAACCTATCTCAAAATAAGCATTATTGTATTTTATTTTCAAGTCAGGTTTTCTTTGTGTAACAGCCCTGGCTGGCCTGGAACTCAGAGATCTACCTGCTTCTATCTCCTGAGTTCAAGGATCAACTAACACCACCTGGATAAAATAAACTTAATTTAAAAAGTTTAGGGATGTAGTTCAATGTGGGGTGCTTGCCCAGCATAAGACCCTCGTTCTGCAAAGAAACAACTTTTTCTATAGCTAATCTAGGGCCTTTTGTGGGGTTTTTTGTTAAGTCCCATTGCTTCAGTGAAGCAGATCTTTAAGTGAATTCCACCAATTTGTTCTTCTCCAAGATCACAGCCATCCTGGCAGCTATGCCGGAACAGGGCTGACTTGATGGGTGAGCAATGGCTGTCTTTGACTTTTCCGCCTTTGCCGTCCTTAGTCATGTCTTGCTATGTATGTGTTCTAGGCTGGCCAGGATTTCCTAAGCCTGAGCAATTCTCTGGACTCTGCTTTCCCAATAGCTAGGACTAAAGGGTGTGTCACGTGTGCGTGCCCAGCTTCTTAATCAGTTTACACTCATTTCTAGGTCAGTCAAATGATGGTTGGTAACATTTGAGATGGGTTTGGTGTGCTCAGGGGTCATTATGAACCCAATCTGTAGGAGATTAAGAGTGAGAGAAAATGACGAAATCATGAGCTGTATGAAGCTGTAGCTGGTGTGGCACAATACATCAGCCTGGTGTGTGTGTGTGTGTGTGTGTGTGTGTGTGTGTGTGTGTGTGTTATGGTTGATGTGGAGGTCAGAAGATAACTTGTTGGATCTGGTTTCCTCCTTCCACCACATGGGTGCTGGGGGTCAGTTTTGGTAGCAGGCACCTTACTAGCGGAACTAGCTCACAGGCCCACCTCTTTTGAATAAGAAAGATTCCAGGTCCGGTAGAGATATGCTCTGGGATGGATAGGAGGTGAGTCCTTAATAGAGCTGACCACTGGAAGTGGAGGACACTGGGATAGGAGACCCAACCACAACCCACCTGTAAAACAAGGAAATCCTTTGTGTTTATAGGCTTTAGAGGGTAGTGTTCTCTGAGTTTAGAGGTGTTGTGGAATAATCTTTTTGTACACTGTGAAGATGTGTCACTCTGATTGGTTATAACAAAAAGCTGAACAGCCAATAGCTATGCAGGAGGTATATGCAGGAGGGGACTTTCGGACAGAGAGAGAGGAAAGGGGAGTCACCAGGCAGACTGGGAAAGAAAAAGGATGAGCAAAATGAAGGTGAGGTAGTGAGCACGTGGAAGGACGTAGGTTTAAAAATATGGGTTCATTTAAGTTATAAGAGCTAGTTAGAAACAAGCCTAAGCTAATAAGTTCTTGTGAGCTGGCAGGCCAAAAAAGATCCGTCAACATAGAGAGGTTAGGATCTCCAAGTTTAGCAGAGGAGTGAAGGAAGTTTAGATGAGACAGCAGGCATTAATTTAGGGAGTTAACCCTATTGCCCCACCTTACTTGGAGGCAATTACACTTTGGGAGTTTAGTACTTATGATGTAGTCTGTACAGCGTGGGTGATACCTAGATGGGGCAGCTTCTGTCCAACGCCAGCAAGAGCAAGCAGCAAAACTTCCTTTTATAAGTAGAAATGTTTTCTTTCTTTCTCTCTTTGTTTCTTTCTTTCTTTCATTTTGATTTTCTCTGGTTTTTGGTTTTTCGAGACAGGGTTTCTCTGTGCAGCTTTGGTGCCTTTCGTAGAACTCACTCTGTAGCACAGGCTGGCCTTGAACTCACGATCCACCTGGCTCTGCCTCCCGAGTGCTGGGATTAAAGGTGTGTGCCACCATTGCCTGATAGTATTTTCCAAAATAATGAGAAAAAGAAAGATTTAAGAAATGCATAGACCCACCCATAACATAGCTGTTTGTTTTGAAGTACCATGTAGTGTGCATTACCCTGCACTGTACTAGAGGACAGCCAGCACAGTAAGTGTGCTTACACTAGCATTTTCACAAATCCAGCCTTTATGTGTTGTGCTATGACCTTACAATGGCTGTGACATCATGGAGGTAAAAGGAATTTTCAACCCCATTATGTTCTCATGGGATCATCATGGACTATGCAGTTTATTACCTAGTTGTTTCAAAAACTTTATTTTTAAACTATGTATGTGGGCTGTTGAAGAGGCACTCTGAAAGGCTTTTTAAATAAAAGATAAGATTGTCGCCAGGCAATGGTAGCACACACCTTTAATCCAGCACTCTCAGGCAGAGACAAGAGGATCTTTGTGAGTTAGAGCCCAGCCTGGACTACAGAGAGAGTTCCAAGATAGCCAAGGTTACACCGAGAAACCCTGTTTCAAAAAACCAATCAGAGAAAAAAAATGTGTCTGTACGACACATGAGTACTGCTCAGTGCACGACACAGTGAACTTGAGCCAGAGGATGAGTTTCAGGAGTCCGCTCTTGCTTTCCACCTGGCTGAGGCAGGTTCCTCCTTGTTTCTGCGGCCATGCCCATACTTCAGCTTCTTTGACGAGGTCCTGTCTCTGTAGGAGTGCTGGGATTGTAACATCAATGAGTCTCTGTATCTGACTTCTGTGTGGATTCCAGAGATAGACCTTGGGTTGTCAGGCTTTCTCCCAGTCCCCCTTCCTTCCTCCCTTTCTGAGACTGGGTGTTCTTATGTAGTCCAGGCTTGCCTTGAGCTCATGACAATCCTGAATATCAGGATTTAGGTGTACACCATTACACCTGGCTTTTGTTTCCTTTTTCTATAGGTGCTGTTGCAAAATCATCCTCTCTGTGGTGATTTACAAGTAACTAACACCTGTCTTGAACTTTTGCCAAATGAGAGGGTAACTAATATTTTAGTACTGTCCTCTAATTGAAATGGTAGTAGGCTCCAGGAAACACACAACAGTTGTTTTCTCACCAGACACATGGGCCGAAAATTGTTCCTTTATAAAGAAGTGAGTATATGTTTATAGGTCATATATATGACATACGATGAACTTGTAGGAGCAAGGGAGGAAAAACATAGAATAAAGTCAAAGTGCTGGATGTAGGGGCACATATCTGTAATCTCAGCACTTGGGAAGCTAAAAGGCAAGATAAGTGGAATCCCAGGCCAGCCTGGGCTACTTACTTAGTGAGACTTTTGATGGGGAGGAGTTATTGACAAGGGTTTCTCACGTAGCCCAATCTGGCCTGGAATTCATTCTGTGTCAGAAGGTGGTCTTGAACCCCTGACCATCCTACTTCCACCTCCCAAGTGCTGGAATAACAGACGTGGGTCACCATGCCCAGCTAAGAAGCCAGGTGTGGTCATGCACACCTTTTTTTGTTTGTTTGTTTTTCGAGACAGGGTTTCTCTGTGTAGCTTTGCGCCTCAAACAAAAAACCTGGTTAGACTGAATACAGAAAAATTTTTTGAGGCAAGATTTTCTTGTTAAGTAGCACTGGCTAGCCTTGAACTAGACATCCTCCTGCCTCGGCCCTCTGAGTGTTTGAATTATAGGCATTTATCAACACCCCTTACTTTTTTTTTTTGCCAGACCTGAGGACCAAGCCCAAGGCCTTGTGCCTGCTAGGCAAGCGCTCTTCCACTGAGCTAAATCCCCAACCCCAACACCCCCTACTTTTAACATAGAATTTGAGTGCACTCTGAGTTAGTGATTTTGTAGAATTAGTATTTAAAGTAAAAGTGTTTGGGATTTACCCATTAAATACTGTAGTATCTGAAAAAATCCCTTCTGACCCTCATCCAAATGACATCATCAGTCAGACTTCACTAAAAACCTCGGGGGACGGGTAGCTCATCGGCTCTCCTGTTTATTTGTTGTTCTAGATGAACCTGGCTCTATCAGGAACAAGCCAGGTTTTATAAATTAGTTGTGCTGGCATAGTGCCTGACAATAAGAATATAATAAATCAGTAAGTGGTGAATCAAAACCGGTCAAAGTCAACTTCTGGCCTTTTTGTTGAAAGAATGACTGTGGAGAACACCTTCGTCTGTCTTCTTCTCTGTTCTTTGCATTTGCTGTTTGAACATTTGTTTATTCAACCAAGGAAAGAGTCTACCTTAGGCAACAGGCCAGGCCTTACACAGGGAAGACAGATAACTCAGCCTGATCCACCTGACAGAAAGGCACAGGGGCTGCGAACTCAGAGGAGGAGACTAACCCACATAGGAGGGTCAGAAAAGGCTTCCCAAAGAGAAACGAAATTGAATTGGGGAAGGACTTGTGGGAATAATGATTAGCCCAGCGAGAGGTAGAAAGTCAGGAGTAGGATCTGTCTGTGGACATTCCAGCCAGAGGGAATAGGCTTTGAGATAACTAAAGCGCTTTGGCCAGGCTCGATTTAGAATTTATGAAAGAGGGGCAGTACTGCTAATGAGATAGACATTCTTTCTCTATTTGTTGGTTGGTTGGTTTTTTGTTTTGTTTTGTTTTGTTTTCCAAGGCAGGGTTTCTCTGTGTAGTCCTGGCTGTCCTAGAACTCACTCTGGCTCTGTAGGCCAGGCTGTCCTCAAACTCAGAGATCTGCCTGCCTCTGCCTCCTGAGTGCTGGCTTTAAAGGCGTGCGCCACCACCGCCCAGGGAGATAGAGATTTCTTAAGATTATTCTGTGAATAATAATCTGTGAGAAACCATTGGGGATTTTAAATGCAACTATATGGCGTTCAACAACAAAAACATTGCAAAGATGAATGCAGGAGACTGAGAATCCACTGCAAACGTTAGTTTGAGAGGTGGTGGGCTGGCTCAGGTTAGGGTGGGGGGACCGGGAAGAAACAGGACAATGGGAGAATCTCCTGGCTGTGTGAAGCTGGGAGGATAGAAAAGAGATTGGAAAGGCAGGGCGTGTCACTAGCGAATGTGGACTTTATTCTGAAAGAAGAACGGAGAAGCTATTTAAACGCCTCAGCTACCCGCCTGACCCATTCGGATGCGGGCATAGGAACATCACCTGGCTGGCAGGGTGAACAGTCTCTGGGGACGCTGCGCAAGGTAAGGGTCTAGCCCCAGGCCGAGGCGGGGAGCAGCCGGGGTACAGACGGGGAGCCTGACAACCAGCACACAGTCAGCACCTTAAGACTCAGAGCCGCGCTGGGGGCGGGGCGCGCGGGGCCCGGGGCGGGGCCCGAGCACGCACGGCGGCATGACGTAGGCCCGGCTGGCCTCGTTCTGGCCGCCGCCGCCGCCGCCGCCGCCGCCGCGCTAAGGCGGAGTAGGATGAGGCCCCAGGCCGCGGCTCCAGCGTCGGCAGGGGCAACAGCAGCTGAGGCAGCAGCAGCTGAGGCAGCCGCGACGGCCGCGCCCCCCGCTCCTGACCTGGATTAGGCCCAGCAGCCCCGTGGCCGCCGCCGCCCCGCGGGGGGCGGGGTGGGGGAAGCGCTCCGTCTCCCCGCCCCCGCCCCCCTCAGGCTCCCGGCGCGACCCCGGTGCAGCCCGCGGCCTAGCCTCGCGCCCCCTGCCCCGGGGGCTGGCATGAGCGGCCCCTCGGCGGCGCCGGGGCGCGGGGGAGCCGCCGCCTGAGCCCCGGGGCCTGCCGCCTCGGACCCCGCGGCGCCGAGCGAGCTCAGTGCTGAGTGTGCGAGAGACCGGGTCACAGCTCTCTTCCTCCCCCCCAGATCTCACGCACACACTTCTCCAGCCCCGGAAGATGGGGAACTGCCTCAAATCCCCGACCTCGGATGACATCTCCCTGCTTCACGAGTCTCAGTCTGACCAGGCTAGCTGTGGGGAGGGGACGGAGCCAGATCAGGAGCCGCCGCCGCCATATCAGGTAGGGGAGGGTGTGTGTCGGCGTGCGAGGGGGGCGGCTCAGGCCCTCTGCCCTTGGCCTCCGGGGCCTAGCCTGGGGGGCGTTGACCCCGTCGGGGCTGGCCTTGACGGGGGTCTGCTGCCCAGCCCCCCGACTAGGGAACGATCCTCCTCGCCTTCCCCTTGGGTAGCGCCTGGGGACGGTGTTCTGTCCTTGAGTCCAGGAATCCGAGTATGCGATCATATCCCCTTGGCCGGTGTCTGGTAGTTAGCTTGTGCAGTTAAGGATGACATGGTTTTCCTGCCTTTATGTCTGAGTTGTGTGATTTCCTCAACAGACTGCCAACAGGATTATGGGTTGTGGGTCGGTTGTCACCCCCCCCCTCCCCATATGTGTTTTCGTATATAATCCTCCCCACTCCTACCCTATCTTTGTGCATGGGTTCTGGTAGAACGTCTTTTTTACCATCTGTTTGGGAGGTAGAATTCCAAGTGCGGATGTTAGCCTCAGCTTCATAAAGAGTTCCTTGTTTATGTATACATATGTGGTAATTTTAGGCTCCTCCTCTTTTTGCTCCACCCCTGTGACACACCTTTTAAATAAGTTGACTTAATAAAACCTTGATTACCTTGAACTTTAGAGACCTTTCAGCGTGACTTGGAAAACGCCATCTGCTACTAAAGGCCTTCTCTTTATCAAAGACTCTTGAATGGGTCTTTCTAAACTCCCTGGTAGACTTGAATACATTCTTTAGTATTTTCCTGAAGAGAGGTTGGTTTTCTAACTGGGCAGTGTCCTTTGTTTTTGTGTGGTGACATCATTATCTAGTTTAGTGTTTTCTCAATTCTGTGTAAACCAGTTTCTTATGTGGCAAAAAAAAAAAAAAAAAAAAAAAGTGATCACATATGCTGATATTCTGACCCCATCCAGGGGTCTTTCACTCACATTATTAGTCCAATCTTCATGGTAGCCTTGCCGAAGCCTCTCTATTTCAAGCTTACCCAACCAGGCTGTTGACAATTTTGTCTTCAAGACTCCAGGTGATCTTTCTGCTAGGAGCCTTTGCCCCAAGGTTGCCCAGGTGAACATGTAATCCTCTTTAAGGACTCGGCTCAGTATCTAAAGTCCTGACATTTCCCTCCCTCCCTCCCTCCCAGTATTCCTAGATATGTCCCCCACGAACCTTCTTCACTTACATAAGCAATACTGTGCCAATAATTTAGTATCTTTGTTTAGGTAGTTGTGTGTCTCATCCTTGAACTATGTGTTCCCTCCCCTTGTATAAGAATTTGGGACATTTTCCAGGTGCTTTTATACCCCAGCATCTGACTCATAGTAGATACTCAATAACTGAAATAAATGAAGAATAGAAGCTCTGTTCTCAATGTTTCATGCAATTTGTCACATAAAAATGCAGCATTTGCTGTATTTATGTACCCCATTTCTCCCAATTTATTTAAATTGCTCCAGGAGCCAGACTGATACCAAATGGAATCTGGATGTTTTATCATCAGTAGCAGGAATTGAACTGAGAGCCCTGTACATGCTAGCAAAACACTACTACAGAGCTATAACTCCAGTCTGCCTCTCCTTTTTTTTTAAACTTGTTAGTATCTTGAACTTTTGTGCTATTGCCTCAGCCTTCAGAGTTGTTGGCATTAGAGGTCTATACCACCAGGCCTCTCTTTCAGTTACCTATATATAGCTTACTATTTCCCCTCTACAATAGCTACTCAACAAATGTATTTATTTAAGTGTCATAAGCAACCCCCCCCCCAAAAAAGTCTATACTTCTTAGCCTCTTTCTAGGAAAATTGAATATCTGACTTGTTGCTTTCTCTGCTACCCCTACCATAATTTTAGACTTTATGGGAACTATATTTTCGTCCTTTCCAGAGGGTCTAGACAAATCATGATAGGTTTTGGTATTACCAGTACTTTTTTGGAATGTGTTATTTTTGACAGTGGAAATTGTATTGTGGTTGCCTTTTCCTGAAATGAATGACCCAGATACTGATATGCAAAATTAGTATGACTCAAAAGAAAATGGTTACTTTAAAAGATGAGACCATAAAGAGAACTTTAGTCTGCGTGGTAGCTCATGCCTGTCCTCCTAGAACTTGGAAGGAAAGGACTACTGACAGTCAGCTCCACCAGTGAGTTCTGTTTGGTCATCACTACAGGTGAGTTCTTTGCTGGTCTGGGCTATAGAATGACACCCTAGCTCAGGAACTTTTAAAAGAAAGCTGTAGAAATAATATATCCCCTTGAAGTTATAATATTATTAATATTCGTTTTTTACATGATTTGGGAAAGTAGTAGTCCAAAGTAAATTATTTATATCTGGGCTTTTTAAAGGAAATAGTATATAATTAACATAATAGTTACAGTAGTGTTAACTTTCTTTAAAGAATAGACTCATGCTGGCATGGTGGTATACACCTTTAATCCCAGTAATAGGGAGGCGCAGGCGGGGCAGGAAATGGTGAATCTTGAGTTCCAGGCCAGCCTGGTTAATATATCAAGTTCCAGGCCAGCCAGGAATAGTGAGACTTTGTCCCAAAAAAGAAAAAAAAAAAAAAAATAGACTCAGTTAGTTGCAAGAGGGCTTTAAATGGAAAAATATCTGATTATAAAATTAAAGGAGCATGAGTTTGTATTCCTTTTCCCCTGTGACAAGTACTTAAAACATAATTCTTTTTTGTTGTTGTTGTTGTTGTTTTTTGTCTTTTGTTTTTTGAGTCAGGGTTTCTCTGTGTAGTTTTGGTGCCTGTCCTGGATCTTGCACTGTAGACCAGGCTGGCCTCGAACTCACAGAGATCCACCTGCCTCTCGAGTGTTGGGATTACAGGTGTGCGCCACCACTGCCCGGCAAAACATAATTCTTATATTTATGTTGTACAGTATACAAGTATACCAAGAGTTCTATAAAGCAAAGGTCCAGCTATTTCTACTGACAGTAACTGTAGCTTGACATCCTGGATTGGACATGTAACTTAATGGTGGAGTACATGCTTAGTATGTGAGGCCCTGGGTTTTATATGTGCACCAAACAAAACCAAGCTCAAAGTAAACTAATAATGCACCATTATGACCAGCATTTGCATGAGTCCTTATTTGTATCTTGGGTGTTTGTTTCTCAATTTTTTTGTTGTTGCTGATTTCTTTTTGTATTTTTTGGTCGTTATTTCTCTTGTATTTTGAGACAGGGTCTCAATCTGAGACTTAAGCTCCTGACTCAGCCTCCTCAGTGTTGATTACCAGGTTCTGGTTTTTTTCACCCTCTTCTCTGTACCATGTTCTCAACATAGCAGTTAGAATAATGGGACCACAGTACTCTACTAAGCTCTTTAATGGATCCATGTTTAATTTTGGGAGAAATTCTTAGTGTTTTCCTAAATCCTCTATCAGCTCTCTCCCTGGCCTCCTGACTGTTGTAAGATAGTCAAGGTTTCAGACCTTTGTCCTGTTTGTTCTTTGACTGGATTACTCCCTAGGTTTCACTGTGAACGCATGACTGATTCCCTTACCCCCTAAAAGTTTTTACTTTTTGTTTTTTGGTGGTGAGGGAAATTTTGGGTGAGGGACGATACTAGAGATCACACACAGGGTCTCTCACATGCTAGGCAAACACTGTGCTACATTCCTGAAGCTTTATAAAAGGCAGGGTCTCAGGTAGCCCAGGCTGGCTTCCAACTGGCTGTATAGCCAAGGATGACTTTAAACTCCTGATAATCGAAAGCCACCCAGGCATGGTAACACACCTGTAATCTCTGGCTGAGGCAGGAAGATTAGGAGTTCAGGGTCAGCCTAGGCTGCCTGAGATTCTTGTCTCAAGGAAAAAATAAACAAACAAACCTAAAAAGACAAGTGCCAATAATATTAAATATAAGAATTGGTTTAAAACAATTATTGATTAAAATAATTTCACTTTTGTTTTTGTTTTTTTGTTTTGAGACGGGGTTTCTTTCTCTGTAGTTTTGGAGCCTGTCCTGGACTAGCTCTGTAGACCAGGCTGGCTTCAGAACTCAGAGATCCACCTGCCTCTGCCTCCCGAGTGCTGGGATTGATTATAGGTGTGTGCCGCCGCCGCCCGGCAAGAATTTCACTTCTTGTTCTACATATTTATTGCCTGCCTCAAAGTATACATTTTATGGAAGAATGCTTGAAATCTCTATCCATAAAGTATTAGTGTGTTAATTTGAGGGTAACACTCTGTTAAGGAGCTTATTATTGAGTGACTATATGTAGATTAGCGTGTCTCAGTTTTCAATATTTATAGATTGTCCTGACTTGTTGGTTCATCTTATAGGGTTTTTGTTTGTTTTTTGTTTTTTGTCTTTTTGAGCTGAGGATCGAACCCAGGGCCTTGCACTTGCTAGGCAAGTAAGTGCTCTACCACTGAGCTAAATCCCCCAACCCCTTTTAAACCCATTTTAATGGTGTAAAATTAGTACCTGATAGTCTATACTGTGAGTTTTGATTTTTTTCCCCCCTATACTAGTGAGGTACTTTATAATCTCAGGAGATTTTTGGTTTTTGTTTGTTCTGAGACAGGGTCTTTATATGTCTTCTAAGCCTTCTCAGAAAGAACTATATAGTCTTAGTTGACCTTGACTTCCTTTAGTAGCTTCCCAAGTGCTGGGATCACAGGCTTGCATCATTACCACACCCCATTGTGTTACTCTCCTGTGATGCTAGGCAGCAGTCTTCAGCTCTCCTTCAGCCAGGGTATCACAAGGATAATGAAAGAACTGATACTTTTGAACTGTACTATATTACCAAGCTCTGATGTTGGTAGGGAAGATAACACTAAATCTTCAACGTGAGGATATTTTCAATTTACTGTGGGTTTATCAGGACTAACTCCACTATAGATCTTTAGTTTGGAATGGATTGTTTTGGAGACCGGCTCTCATAGTGTATAGTCTGGGCTGGCCTTGAACTTCAGACAGTCTTGCCTTGCCCTCCCAAGTCTAGGATTTCAAGTGGGAGTCATCATATCTAGCTAAGTTTGAGATTTACCAGTCATCTCCTGTCCTATACTTTTGGTGGTGGTGATAGCAGGATCTGATACCATGATTTAGGCTAGCCCTAACTCAACAGTCCTCCTGCTTGCTTCAAGTATAGGTTTTCTTTTGTGGGTATGGTTGTGTGTGCATGTATGTCTGGAGGCTGGATGACAACCTTTGCTGTCATTGCTCAAATGCTGTCCCCTAGATTTTTAGATAGGGTCTCATTGGTTTGGTGCAAGGTTGGCTAGGGAGCCCCAGGGATCCACCTGCTTCTAGCTACCCAGCTCTACCAAAATCAGGTCCTTCTGCTTATAGCAAGCACTTTACCATCTTTCCTTTAGTTTTAGACTCACATGGACCTGGTATCAAATTCTGGCTTTAGTGCTTACAAGTAAAATATGAAAAAGAACTTTCACAAACAAGAAAACAAAGTTTATATTTGGATATTTTAATTATAATTGAATAAGGCTTCTCTGTTCTATATATGATCATTTGCATGTATGAATGGAGACCAGAAATTCTCACTATTCAGGTTGGTTTGTTTTTTGGTTTGGTTTGGTCTTTTTGTGACAGGATTTCTTTGTAGTTTGGGTGCCTGTCTTGGATCTCGTTCTGTAGACCAGTCTGGCCTTGAACTCAGAGATCCACCTGCCTCTGCCTCCCGAGTGCTGGGAACAAAGGTGTGCACCATCGCTGCTGGCCTTTTGTTTTTGTTTTTTGAAAGAGTCTTTGTGAGATGCAGTTTCTCTGTGTATCCCTGGCCATCCTGAAACTTACCTTGTAGACTAGACTGGCCCCGAACTAACATACTCCTGCCTGTGCCTCCTAGTGCTGGGATTGAAGGTGCTGGTGCCACCATGCCTAGCTCCATCTTACTTTTGAGATAGGGTCTCGGCGGTGGTGGCGCACGCCTTTAATGCCAGCACTCGGGAGGCAGACCCAGGTGGATCTCTGTGAGTTTGAGGCCAGCCTGGGCTACAGAGTTCCAGGAAAGGCGCAAAGCTACACAGAGAAACCCTGTCTCAAAAAACAAAAAAACAAAAAGCAATATTATATTATAATATTATACATACATATACATGAGATAGGGTCTCTTGGAATCTGGACCTCATCACTTTGGCTGAGCTTGATGTCCAAAGAGCTCCAAGGATCTACCTTTCTAGCATTGAGATTACAAATGTAATGTGCCTCACTGTGCCCATTCAGCCTATATTTGAGTGGGTGCTGGTGATCCAAATTCAGGCTCATATAGGTGAACTGAACTGAACCCACAGTCCAGAACAAGTCTCTCTTTAAAGTACATTTTTGTTGTTAAAGGTCTAGTCTAGAGGATTTGGAGAAATGATTCAGTGATTAAAAGCCTTTACGAAAAGGATCTTGATTTTTTTTTTTTTTTTTCCTCAGCACATACATGGTGGATCACAACTGCCATAACAACAGTTCCAGGGGATCCAGTGCCCTCTTCTGGCCTCTGTAGGATCCTGCATGCATTTGGTACACAGACATAGGCACAAAACTTTTTTTTTTAAGTCCAACCAAGTCTGTCATATACTTACTAAAAAGTAGCTTCTGTTCTTTAAAAATCTAGACTATCAGGCCTGGAGAAATGACTCAGCAGTTAAAAGCACTTACTGCTCCTGCCGGAGACCCAAGTTCATTTCCACCACCCACACTGATCTGGGGTTTTCTGCATGTGTGTGGTTCACATACATAAAATATGTTTTACTAAGTTGCCCTTGCTTGTCTGAAACTGGTTGTATAGAGCAGATAGCAGTCCAGAAGGTGTGTGCTACGATACCCAGCTTAGCTGTTAGAGATTTCATAATTTTTGGTTTTCCAGATCAACTTCCTCAAATGAGAATGATATATTAAACTTCAAATTTTCTCATTGGTGTACAGCACTGTAAATACTGTAGACATGCAGGAGGTGGAGCAGAAGTTCAAGGCCAGCCTGCATGATATCAGACCTGGTTTGAAAAACAAATCAAAATGTTGACACCCAGTGACTGTTTGACTGACTAGCATAGAAGTGTCCCTTTTTCTTCTGTATTGTCATCAGCTTAATTGAGATTCTCATTAATTCTGCAGCAATAGCTTAATTGATGTCTTCTCTACCCTTCCCTTCCTCCTTGCCCCAGATGAGATCGATCTTTTGTCGATTAATCCTTAGTGGTGCTTTGTGACTAATCACTGATCTCTACTCAAAGTTGTGGTTTACTCTGCCTTTCTAGCCCTTTGTATCCCTGTACAACTTGTAGTCCAACTACTGAGCAGTGTTGCTTTCTCTGGTTCTGGTTTTTCCGTTTGTTTTGTTTTGGCGTGTGTGTGCGCTCGCTCACCTGCCTGTCTGCTGAGAGGTGCAGAAGTCCACTTGCCTCTTGCACCATCACCCCATTTTGTTTTGTTTTGCTTAAGGAAAACTGTGTGTGCACCCACACAGCTCTGGGTGCACTTTTGTTATGGCATGGGTGTGATAATCAGAGGGTAACTCTGCAGGTGTCTTCTTCCACTTTTGTGGGAGTTCAAGGGTCAAACTCAAGATCTTCAGGATTGCATGTTTGGTCCCAAGTGTCATTACCTGCAAGCTATCCCACAGAACCCTGGCTTTTATTTGTGACAGTTGTTAAAGTTTGTGTTGTTTGTGTCTGACTTCGAACTGAGTCATTGAATTAAATGTTATTAAGGATGCCTGTTCCTTTAAGAGTAGGAGAGTCTCTGTCAACAGTTTAATTCTAGAGCTAATTATAGAGTAATATGAGAAGATGGGGCAGTGAGATGAGTTACTTGGTATAAAAAAATCTGAACTTGATTTTCCTTAATTTTTAGATAAAATTTGACTTTAGATCTCAAAATTTCATAAAATAAATACTTGATATAGGACAAAGTCTTTTGTTTTGAGACAAGTTTTCTCTGTGTAGTCCTGGATGTCCTGGAACTCACTTTGTAGACCAGGCTGGCCTCAAATTAAGTAAGATGTTTACCTGTCTGTGCCTCCCAGTGCTGGGTTCAAGGCATTTGAGAACATGCTCAGTAGATTTTTTTTTTTTTTTTAAATGTGGAGCTAGGCAAGCACTCTACCACTGAGCTAAATCCCTCAGTAGATTTTTTTGTTTCTGTAACATGCTCAGTAGATTTTTTGTTTCTGTGTGCCTGTTTGTGACAGGGTCTCAAGTACTCAGGCTGGACTTGATCTTGAAATGTAACTATGGATGACTTCCAACTCCTAGTCATCCTACCTCCACCTCCCAAATGCTAGGATTATAGGCCCAGCATGCTTCTGTTTTTCAGGACTTTATTTCTAATGGAAAAAATGATTACAGATAGCTACTGTGTGTTTTCTTCAAAAACCCCCCAAATATGTGTCATTTCTTTGCTTTCTTTTCCCTTAGTTATGTTTTATTTTTCTTTGTTTTTCTTCACTATATTTTAGCCAGAGTGAATTCCAGAAATAGGGGTAGTTATTGGAGAGTACTCACATACAATCCAAAAACAGGGTCTCTCTATTTGGGCCTAGATGACCTGGAACTTACTATGTAGAACAGGCTGGCCTTAAACTCAAAAGAACTATTTGCCTGTCCCTTTCCAACTGCTCACGCATGTGTGCGTGCATTGGTGCTCATGGAGTCTAGAACAGATCGGATCCCTTACAGCTGGAGTTAGTCAGTTGTGAACTGCCTGATATAGGTTCCAGGAACCTAATTCTAGACTTCTGAAAGAGCAGTATGTAGGTGTTCTTAAATGCTGAGCCATATCTCCAGTCATACAAACATACCTTTTATTTAAATAACTAGCCTGGTGTATGCTCTCAGGAGACAGATAAATAATTATCTTGTTAGTTAACTGCAAAGCATAAAGTAAAGTAACTAAAGAATCTGAAAGTGGAAATGAGGAGCACCCCTGCAAATATATTTCTCAGTAGAAATTCTTTAAAATTCTGAGTTTTCAAATTTATTATTTCATGTGGGTTGGGAGTGCATGTCAGCTTGCAGGAGCTGGTTCTCTTCTATGTGGGTCTCAGGGATCAAACTTAGGTCAGCATGCTTTCTTATCCACTGAGCCCACTGTATCCTCTTTGAGTATGTGTTAGACACCAAGGGGAAAGGAGAAGTGATGAATCCCTTGCTTTCAAGGAACTAGCTGGCATTTTATAGTTCAGGAGGAAAGACTAGTATAAGACTAGTATGAAATCATTAGTATTAAATTGTTTAATATGGGCTTTAAATTTTTTTAATTATTTTACTCTATGTCTATGTAAATGTGTACATCCTGTGTATACTTGTTTGATCCCCTGGAACTGGGATTACAGTGTTTGAGCCATGTGTGGATGCTGGGACTGGGGACTGGAACCTGGGTCTTTTGCCAGAGAAACAAGTGCTCTTAGCTGCTTAGCCATCTCTAGTCCCGAATACTTTGAGTCTGGGTAACTAAATGATAATATAGTGAATCATGAATTTGCCATTTAGTTGATGAAGGCTTCCTATGGAACCTTAACTATAAAGGTGAGTAAAACAGTTAAGGTGGGGTTGGGGATTTAGCTCAGTGGTAGAGCGCTGCCCTAGCAAGTGCAAGGCCCTGGGTTTGATCCTCACCTCCAGAAGAAGAAAAAAAGAAAGAAAAAAAAAAAATTAAGGTGCCTTGGTTAGATAAGTTTACAGTTGAAAGAATTATCAGTAGGTCGAAGACATGAGTTAGTTCAGGGAGGTGTAGAATCAAATATTCTAAAACGACTGGAAATGGCTTGCTTTTCCAAAGGACCTGAGTACACTTCTCAGCACCCATGTTGCGTAGTTTCCAATTATCTGTAACTCCAGCTCCAACGGAACCAATGACTCTAGCCTCAAAGCACCTTTACTCAGATGTCCATACCCACACATAAACATACATACACATAATTTAAAATAAATGATAAAAATTCTAAAGGAAACTATAAAAACATTTATATCTACTAATTGTTGTATAAATATATTTACATATATTTATAACTGAGGCTTATAGAGCTTAAGCAACTTGTATTTTACATATTTGTTGCCAATGTTTTTTTTTGTTTGTTTGTTTTTTTAAACAGTTTGAGTGCTGCATCAGTGTTGAGATGGCAAACTCAGGTTGAGTCTTAATAGCAGGCAGCTTTCCTTTCTGAGCCATCTAACTGTGTCTGCCACATAGGTTTTTAAAGCCTTATAAAGGTATATACCACATACTTCACCTGTTTTGTCTATAATTAATTTTGTTTTCCAGTCAGTTTTAGAATATTTTTATCATCTCAAAAATCAAAACTCACCTTACTTTCAATATGCACTTCCCATTCTGAAAGCCACCCACAAGCCCCCACCTCACAGATTTGCTCATTTGGGACAGATCATACAAACTGGCTCTGATTAATGTGGTCCTTTGTGGATTGTTGTTGTTAGGTGGGCTTTTTGTTTTGTTTGCTGTCATTTGCTTTTTATTAGACAGGGTCGTTATTATGTTTCCCTGGCTGTTCGGGATAGAACTCACTCTGTAGACCAGGCAGGTCTGGAACTGACAGAGATCCACCAAGCTGATCTTTATTCTTGCTTGTAATTGAATAGGGTCTCTCTATTTGGTCTAGGCTAGCCTGGACCTCACTCTGTAACTCAAGATGATATTGAATCGTTTGTTTGTTTGTTCGAGACAGGGTTTCTCTGTAGTTTTGGTGCCTGTCCTGGATCTCGCTCTGTAGCCCAGGCTGGCCTCGAACTCACAGAGATCTACCCGGCTCTGCCTCCTGAGTGCTAGGATTAAAGGCGTAGGCCACCACTGCCTGGCTTTAGTAAATTTTTGTTTTTGTAAATTTAAAAAATATAATTTTTTTTGAATGCCCAGTGCCATTTATTGAAGGAGGGAGGAGGTTTTAAATACAGGCTTACAGCACAATGGGAGAACCCCAGAAGGCAGAAGTTCACTTCCAATGTTTTACATTCTTGCATCTAGGCTGTTAACATCCAATATGCAGGATACACAGACAAGGGACTTCTCTTAAGCATTCAGAAGGGTAGAATCTCGCAGGGAATTAGCATAGGGATGATATCAAGGTCAAGGTCAGCAAGCAAGGCAAAAGTTACCCAAAACGGGGACAGGGACCTATAGGTCCCCCCCTTTTACTAAAAAATGAGCTTCTGACTTAGGTTGCATGGGACGTCAGCAGGTCACCTTACCCGTCATGGAGACACCTGACCAGGCCACACAGGCGCTCTGTCTTAGGTTGGTGAGCGCCCCCCCCATTAAAATATAATTTATAATTAAAATAATATCCTCCCTCCAGCCCTTCCCATGTCTCTCCAGCTCCATCTCAAATTCATGGCCTCTTTATTCTTCTTACATATATTCTATATATAAATACAAATATGTAAATACAACCCTATTATATAGGTTCTGTTCAGTGTTGCTCTGTATATAGGATTTTCAGGGCTAACCATTTGGAGTTGGATAGCCAATTAGAGGCTCATCCTTGTTGAAGACATCCTTATCAGCTGTCACAAGTTGCCTATAGTTCTTTGTCAAGGGGTGAGGCCTGGTGAGATCTTCCTTCCATGTTAGCATGTCTTTTTTTTTTTTTTCCCAAAAAAAAAAAAAAAAAAACACAAAAAACAATTTTTCAAAAAGTAGTAGTATGTCCACATGTCAACCTAAAAAGTGAAACTCTCCCTTTTCTCTATCATACAAAAATTAATGCTCCATACACCTAAATGTAAGAGCTACCTTCGAAACTATGCAATATTGGTAGGGGCAGGGGGAGACGACTGGACTACAGAAAAAGAAAACCAAACTAAAAACCAACAGTACAACTCTGAAAAAACCAAGTATATCCTCATGGCCTTGGGTTAGACAAAACTTCCTTAGATCTGATGTCCAAAGTTCAAGTGACAAAAAAAATAAGTTTGGCACCTTCAGCAAAAGAAAAGGAAACATGTACTACTATTTCAACTTCTTTTGTTTTTATTAAAAAAATAAAACTCAGGAGTTAAATATTAGGGTATAAACCTCAGAGATCCACGGAACAACATAGAAATGATCACCTACCCTCTTCTCCACCTTCCCTGATTGAAAAGTCTGTGCATCTTTGTTGCCCTCCTTATTCCTCCTATGTGTCCCTTTAGTTTCCTCTGAGTGCACCAGAAAAATGGTCCACTCCGGCCAGCTGAATGTGACTGCCCTCCAACCAAGGTTGACTCCGTTGGCAGTCTCAGAGCTATAAACAAACAAATCTCCTGCAACATACTACAAAGAGTAATAGGTGAAAAGATCCATAGAAGGCAAGAAAATGTTTGCAAGTCATTTCTCTAGACAGTGTTATTTGGCCTATAAAAAACATGGACCTAATTTTTTAAAAGCCAACAAACCAAAAGATGATTAACACTATTCACAATCAGCTACCATTTCATACCTATTAGAGTGGTTAAAATAAGATGACAAATAGGTTTTGGTTATGAAGAGGAGAAAATTGGGACTGAGTGGTACTGGTGCTTTGGAAAATGGCAGTTCTTCAGAAGCTCATGGAGAGTTTCACTCCTGAGTGTGTACCAGAGAAATGTCCAAAGTCTTGTAAGTGAATTTTTGTAATAGTATGATTTTATGATAGCATCTAAATCTGAACAACCCAAATGCCTATCAGTGAGTATGCTATGTTATATATATATGGTATATCCAGAGGCTAGAATAGCAAACAAAAAGAAGAAAAGGAAAAGTACAATTCTAATACATGCTGAAGTGTAGGTGGACTTGGAAAGCATTCTGAGTGAAAGGCCTACCACAAAAATAGGTGTAGTGTTTTTGGTTTTTTGTTTGTTTTTTCTCTCCCTTTGAGAGACAGTATTTCATACTGTAGCCCAAGTTAGCATAGAATTCACTATGCTCAGCAGGCCTTGAACTCAGTCCTTCTGCCTCAGACTTCTGGTACTGGAATGGAAGGCATGAGCCACTACATCAGACAAAAGATTGTATAATGATATAATTCTGTCTACAGGAAATGCTCAAAATAGGCAAATCTATAGATAGGTAATGGATGCTGGATTTCTGTTAAGGGGAAAAATTCTCTAAGATTGATAATAATTTAATAATTTTATGAACATGAAAGCCTACAAAATAGTATTTGTGTGTGTGGGGGAGATGCCTAAGTACACATTTGTTTTATTTTGTGTGGAGGGGGAATGGGGGACAGGGTGGGAAGTAAGTGTACTATGGCCCATGTGTGAGGTTGGAGGATAACATTTAGAAGTACGTTCTCTCCTTTACCATGTGGTTCCTGGGTAGTCTGACTGGGTTTGACAGGCATAGTGACAAATTCCTTCAGTTGTTGAGCCATCTCTCTCTAGCACTGAAATTAATTTTAGACAGTATCTCACTGTGTATCTTTCTCTGTTCTAGAACTCACTATATAGTCCAGACTGGTCTTAAACTCACAGATCTGTCTGGGTCTGCTTCCCAAGCACTGGGATTAAAGGTATATACCACCATGCCTAACTACAATTTTTTCTTAATATGTCCATTGTGTGGGGATGGGTATGTATAGGTATGCGCAGGTACCCACAGAAGTAAGAAGAGAGCATCATATCCCCTAGAGTTGTAGGCAGTTGTGAGCTCCCCAAAATGGATGTTGGGAACTGAACTTGAGTCCTCTGCATGTACTCAGAATGTTAACTGTTGAGCCATCTCTCTAGCCCCTGAACTTGATAAAATGAGACTAAGGTTATGGTTCAGATGGTAGAGTTCTTGTGTGCTTAACCTAAGTGAAGATTGGGATGTGAGAATGTGTTGGACACTAATCATAATCTTAGATGTAGCACATGACTAATCTCAGCAACTCAGGATATAGAAGCAGGAGGATCAGAAGTTCATCCTTGGCTACTAAACAAGTCTAGGCTTCATGAGACCCTGCCTTAAAGAAAAAATACCAGCCCACTTCCCTGGTTGGAACGCTCTTTTTCAAACTTGCAGGGCACTCTGGCTTATACCATTAAATGTAATGTTTCAGTATCATAGATGATCTGCAGGCTTTTATTTCTCCATGTATGTATCATTGGGGAACTACATATAAATGTAATCTTGCTTTGTTGGGGTCCCCCCCTTTATGGTCAAAATTAATCATCTGGACTAAAATATACACTAAGACCAACTATTTCAAATCTTCCTTTTTATGGCCTTAAGTGTAAGTCTGGCAAAATTTAGAGAAAACATTCCCAGTAAGAGACTGCAGCTGGAGAGGAGGTAGTGCCAGCAGCAGCGTGTAAGGAGAAAAATCAAGAGTGAGCTCTTATTTCCTACTGGCTGAAAATATACAGCTGTTGGTGACAGGCTGCATTCTTTAGTAGTGACTTTATTTTTCCTTCACCAGAAGCCAGACTTGTACTATTTCCAGCCTTGGATATTATTTAGGCATGTCCCCATTGCATTGTTTTAGTTTCGGAAATTGTATCATACTCTCTAGCTTGAATAAAACAATTTTTGAGAGCGGGTCTCCTGTAACACGAGCTGTCCTTAAACTTTCTGTGTAGCTAAGGATGACCTTAAACTTCTGATTCTCCTGACTCCATCTGAATTGCTGGGGTTACAGGTATATTCTACCATGCTGGAATTGAATCCAGCTTTATAGTGCAGACACATTTTACATTTTCTCTTTTGGGGAGTGGAGGGGCGGGGCTTGAGTACAGGGGTCTCTCTGTGTAGGCGTAGCTGTCCTGGAACACACTATGTTGACCAGGCTGGCCTCAAACTCACAGATCCTTCTTCCTCTGCCTCCCAAATACTAGGATTAAAGGCATGTATTATATTTTCATTTGTTTCTTTCTTGATTTATGTTAGAGCCCCAAAGTATTATTGACAACATTTGTCATTCTATATAGATGCTTTATAACAAGGAGCTGGAAATGTAGTTTGACCTAGCATGTACAAGGCCATGGGTTTGATCTCCAGCACAACAGCAAATGTTATATAGAATTTTTTGTTTGTTTTGTTTTTTCGCCTGGCTAGAATTTTTTTAGTGTGTCAGAATCTGCTTTGTTTTTGAGAGAAGGTAGGTATCTAACCCTATTATTTCTCTTTGCCCTGTCTGAGCATACTTAATCACTATATTTTACTGTCTTCTGTTTATTTTATATTGTATTTTCTACAATGCTTCATTTTCCTAGAGGAACATTTTAATTTAAAATTATCCCTTTAGGGTGGTGATAGCGCACGCCTTTAATCCCAGCACTTGGAGGCAGAGCCAGGCTGATCTCTGAGTTCCAGGCCAGCCTGGTCTACAGAGCGAGATCCAGCACAGCCACCAAAACTACACAGAGAAACCCTGTCTCAAAAAACAACAAAAAAAAATTATTCCTTTAGGGTAAATACTTTTCAACTCCCCACCCCCAATGCAGATTCATGTGAGAAATCAAACAAAACATTAAGGAAAATATGGTTTTTAAATATGTTTGCTTCTCCAGTTACGAATTCTGATACCATATTATCTCAAAAATTGGATTTGTAGAACAGATAGATCTGTTTCCTATCAATGATGGTTGGATAAGACTATAATACAGTGCTTGGGAAGCTAAAACTGGAGGCCAACATGGGCTTACCTATCAAGATCCTATCTCAAAAAGGGGGAAGTTAGGGGCATGAGATGGCTCAGCAAGTAATAGCTATGCCAGATGTGAGGACCTGAGTTCAACCCCCTGGACCCACATAGTTTAAGGAGAGGACCAACTCTCCCAAGTTGTTCTCTGACCTCAAAAACAAACACTAAGTACAGAAATATAAATAAAGGGAAAGGAGGAAGTTAGAGGAATCAGAGGATGAACTAGCCACCTTGGGTGACCAAATGAGGTCATCATAGAGTGGCCTAGATACTGAGCACCTGTGTGCTTTTCTTACCTCTTATTTATCTTTATTTACTTGAGATAGGTTTGCACTATGTATCCCTGGCTAACCTAGAACTTGTTATATAGATCAGACTGCTCTTTAGCTGGAAGCAATCTTTCCTCTACTTCCCCTGTGCTAGGATTATAGGTATGTACCACACCACTTGCCAATATAGCAGTCTTTAAGGGAAAAAAAAGGGTCTGGTTTGCTGTCTAGAACCCTAAGGTTCAGAGGTATTAAGTAATATTCCAAAATCATGTTTGTTTAAGTGCCAGGTCTAAAATTGTATTAAATACATTTTCTCTTTTTCATTATACTTCTGTCATTAACCCAGATAGACAGCTTGGAAATTCTCAGTTAAGAAGGTCCTAGAAGAAACAGAAATATAGTTTGGTTTTGGACCCAAGTTAAATCTAAAGCAGTAATCCAGGTATTGGATTGGAGAAGAAATGCTGATTGTAATTTGCATCAAGTTTTCCCTTTTGCTTTTATTGTGCCTTAGTCTAAATCATTAATTTTTTAATGACATGTTGCAAAATTCTGATATTATATGAATACCTTAAATTTTTTGAGACAGGGTTTCTATGTGTATGTAGCTTTGCGCCTTTCCTGAAACTCACTCTGTAGCCCAGCCTGGCCTCGAACTCCCAGAGATCCCACTGCCCGGCTTGTTTTTGTTTTTTGAGACAGGGTTTCTCTGGCTGTCTTTTGGAACTCACCTGTAGACCAGGCTGGACTGGAACTCACAGAGATCCGCCTGCCTCTGCCTCCCAAGTGCGGCAGATTTTCAATAATGTAGCTTGTAATGTTTGAGTTATATATGCCTAGGACACAGATAATTACAAAGATAGTTACTTTGTGTTTGGACTAGCAGTATTCTTAGATAGAGATGGTTACAGCCAGTGGACTCAGGTTTTCTTGTGGAGATATGTACCCAAGGACCTTTCCAATCAGTAGTAGCCAGTCTCCAAGTATGTTTTGGCAAACTATCTCTACTGATGCTTTATGCTTATACAGACTTTTGAGGGCCAGATTTTAGATTTCATAAACTGGTTTATAATTATCTTTGTGCTGTTTCCTTGTATATAGGAAATGATTAATTGGTAAACATTTAAGGTCTGTATTTTGAGGTAGGAGAAGGTGGCAGAAGTGACCACCATTATCAGTCACTCCTAAAAATATACTTCAAAACAAAACCAAAAGATTCAAGTGTTGTGGCTTGAACTCGAGCTTTAACTAGGTATTAAACAATGGGCTGTGGAGTCCAGGAAATGTTTGATACAATAAACTGAAATGAATCCCTGGGGTAGGTAACTTTTTAGTAGACTTTCTTTGTTTCATCCTATCAAAGACTGTTCTATACAGAGGAGCAGAGCCTGTGCAGGGTAGAGTTTGCCTTTAATCCCAGCAGAGGCAGGTGAAGTTGGAGGCTACCCTGGTCTACATAGAGAAACCTTGGCTTAAACCAGAAAGATGAAAAGAAACAGGAGCAAATATAGACATAGTCCTTGACATGGATGATTTTATAAATTTACTTTTCAAAAAAATCTTATTTTTTTCCTTCAATTTTTTTAGTCATAGTCTCACTGTGTAGCCCAGGCTAGCCTCGACTCACCATGTAGCCCTAGCTGGCCTTGATTCTCAATCTCTGTTGGGATTAAAGGTATGTGAAGCCACATCTGCCTCCAGTTCATTTCTTTATTGATTTTGAAATGCTGTTCTGCAGTCAGAGAGTAGCAACTTGTAATCCTAGCTGACACATACTTAAGCTTTCAGGTGCATTAATGTATAGCGGTAAGGACAACACTTAAAATTCCCATTTAACTTTTGTAGTGACCTCTTTAAACATGAGAAGTTGAGGCACAGATGTTAAATAACTTGGTCAATGTTGTATGTAGTTAATAAGCATCATAGTAGGACTTGTCTGCATTGAAATTTGTTTACACTTTGAAGTGTGTCTAAGATGAAGATGCTCACATTCTCAGTTATAATGGTAAAGCGTAACTCCCATTTTCTATCATAGACAAGTGTCTACAGTCAGTGAGATGCAGTTTAGACTATAGTATGATTATCCAGCCTCTCACTTATCTCAGGCCCCTTTTCCTCTCTGGGTAAGTAATTTAATACACCCTAGAAAATGAGTTTTAAAATACCATTTTTTTTCCCTGCACTTTCATATTTAGGAACAAGTTCCCCTTCCCTTCTATCATCCAACACCCAGCCAGACTAGGCTAGCACCTCAGCTGACTGAAGAGGAACAAATTAGAATAGGTCAAGGAGGAGGCCTTATACAGACAGCATCTGCCTAAAGGAGTTGAGGACATCCCTGGAAGAGATGGATCAGAAAAAAAGATCCGAGAGTAAGTAGTAATTTTATAGATTTTAGAGACTTGTATAGAGCTCTTTTTAATGATACTGGAGATTGAACCTAGGTGTTCTACCACTAAACTGTTTTTTCAGCCATAAACTTTAGCTTTTGGAATTTGGCTTTTTCTTGTTTATTTAGGAAGCCTATGAAATTCTATATTGGAAAACCCAAGTTAAATGTAGCAATAAAGAAGTCTTGCATTCTGATCATTATAGTTGCTGGTTGTCCGTTTAGATGACAGTTGATGACAATTAAAACTCTTTACCTATATAAATGTGATGTTTCTGTTAGCTTATTTTATGAAAGTGATTTATCAGTTTTCCAAGGAGTTAAACTTTTGTAAAGAAATAGGAGTTAAACCCTTTTTAAACTCTGAACTAATTATAGGTTCTAGGCATTTATACCCCCACCCCACACCAAACAATACTAGAGCATTAGGCACAAAAGTTTACTTATTGAGGAGTAAAAATATAAACTATGTAAATGGCCAACAATAGAGGTATAGTATAGTTAAGTAAATTGTGATTCAGAAATACTTTATTAGCCAGGCATGTTGCCACATGCCTTTAATACCGGTGGCAGAGGCAGGCAGATCTGAGTTTGAGGCCAGCCTGGTCTACATAATGAACTCCAGGACAGCATAGAGAAACCCTATCTCAAAAAAAAAAAAGTTTTATTAGGGCATATGGCTGTATTATTTTTCTCATTGTTTGATAAAGCAGCTGACACAAGCAGTTTAAGGGAGGAGGGCTTCATTCTAACTCAGGATTTTAGGGAGCCCCAGTCTCAAGGTGGGAACGGCACGGCAGCAGGACTTCCTCTTGTCGGTGTGAGGAAGCTGAGGACTAGAATGGAGCGAGTATGTTAGGAACTTTCTGCTGCAGTGGTAAAACACTGACTGAAGCTACTGGGAGGGGAAAAGGGAGTTACTATTCGGCTTAGAGGTTACTGTCCATCATCCAGGGAAATTAAGACAGGAACTGAAGCAGAGGCCATGGAGAAACAATGCTTACTGGCTTACTCCCAACATGGTTTGCTCAACTTGCTTTTTTATACCACCCAGGAATACCTGCCAAAGGGTAGCACTGCTCACAGTGATCCAGACCCTCCCACATCAGTCTTAATAAAGAAAATGCCTCTGTAGACCTGTTCTCCAACAGGCCAGTCTGGAGGAATTCTCTCGGTTATAGTTTCCTCAAAAAACTAACCAGCATAGATGGCTAGACTATATATAGCCTTCAAGGCCTGTCCTTACCTGGACTGTGTAAAGGTTTTATAAGCCAAATGGTGTCATAACTGGGGTCTAAGTATTCAAACGCATGAGTCAATGGGAGGACAGTTTGTCATCAACAACCTCTCAACCATTAAAACTGTTTAAAAGTTTTTAGTGATATGAGAGAATTCTTTGATAACTTCTGAAAGTTTTTTCAAGCCTGATGAGGAATTTTACTGTCTTTAATAGGGACAGCTATTTTGAGAAATATCCTTACCAAGACAGATCATCTAATTTACTGTGATAATGTTTGTCTGTTTGAGCTATAGCACCATTTAATTAATACTGGTACTTAAGAGCAAAGCCTGCCTAGAGCACTAGCTTTGAACCTCTGTAGAATTGGGTTTCTTCTTAAACCTATAGAAAAGTGCAGTGGACTTGAAAGTGTTAAAGGAGACAGTTTTAGTTTAGAGCATTGATGGGAATAGACAGGAATTAGTCATCCTGTTTTTACTGTTTATTTTTGAGACAGTCTTTCACTAGATAGCCCTGGCTGGCCAAACTCACAGAGATCCACCTGCTTCTTTTGGTCTTCAGAGTACTAGAATTATAAGTGTGCACCACCACTCCAGGCCCAGTCATTCTGTTTTTACATGTTGTTAATGAATATTACTCCTGTTCACTCTGAAACCAGTACAGGGAAACAGTTGATCTTATTTCCTACCTAAAGCATCACTGTAGATGTCTCCTGTAATATGTAACTATTTTTAGACACAGCATGAGTTTGATCCTTAATGCAGTCTTGTTTTTCTTTGCTCAGTTAGTTGCTTTCAAGGCTTATGAATTAACAAAAGATCAAAATAAAAGAATATTGATGGGTCAGTGTATGTTGGGAAAATTTCAGTTTGCATGCTTTGGTAATGAGTTAACAGGAACTTAAAAAAAAAAACTCTTAAAGATTTATTTATTTATGGTGTGTATTTTGCTTGTGTGTGCGTGCACACGAGTGCACTTGTGATAACACTGTCTTTGTAAAGAATATTCTGGGGCAGGGTAGTGGTGGCGCATGCCTTTAATCCCAGCACTCGGGAGGCAGAGCCAGGAGGATCTCTGAGTTCGAGGCCAGCCTGGGCTACCAAGTGAGTTCCAGGAAAGGCCCAAAGCTACACAGAGAAACCCTGTCTCGAAAAACAAAAAACAGAACAAAAGAATATTCTGTGATAGGCCATTTATGTGAAATTTTCTGATTTCTTCCTTGTCCCTACAGGTGTGTGATCTGTATGATGGACTTTGTTTATGGGGACCCAATTCGATTTCTGCCGTGCATGCACATCTATCACCTGGACTGTATAGAGGACTGGTCCGTTGATGAGGTCCTTCACGGGCCCCTCCTGCATGGAGCCAGTGGATGCAGCCCTGCTTTCATTCTATGAGACTAATTGAGCCATGGTCTCTCGTCTGACTTCAAGTGAACCAATCACTTTTGGTGGTTTTCATCTTTTGTCACTGAGCCCAAAGAGCCAGGGATTAGGAATTAAGATTATGCACAAAAGTTTCCTAAAAATTCCTGGATGGCTGCAGATGTTGAGGAAAGTATGTGATATTTTAGAAACTTAGGGGGGAAAGTAGGATGGATGGTATTTTTAGGTAAAGCCTTGACCCAGTGTTTAAAATATAAATGTTATTAGATGTTGTTCTTGCTCCAATACATAGGAATTGTGTAAAGTGTTACAGCAACTATGCATGTTTAAGTTGTGTGTGTTGAAGATTAGGAAAAAGATAGTTGTTATTTTTCTTCCTAAGTGAGAAAAGTTTCTTCTCCCTTCCACCCAAATTCTTTTCTGAAAAGTTACTGGCATTTGGGTCAAGGTTTTATTAAAGGATAGATTTTATAACACTGGCACAAAAAAAAAGTAGTTTTAAGCTTTTTTGCACAGTTCTTTTTTTCCATTGGAAATGGAATTCATTGCCTTAAGTCTTTTTAAATAGTGTATTATTATTGTTGGTGCTGGCTCTATGCTTGAAACCCGGTTTATTTATAACCTATTGTAAGTTCTATATTCTGTTTGCAGTTAGGAAATGCAAAATTCAAAGTGATCGCCTAGCTTGTAAGCAAACGGAGATGCACTGTCCCTTTTCTATTAAAAATGAGTTGATGTGTTAGGAAAAAAAGAGTAGCAAAATGGATTTGATATCCCCTTCCTTGTGTGTTTTATCTTATTGTTTTGGTTGTTAATATGGTGATAATTGAAAGTAAAGTTGAAATTTTTATATTAATATTTCTGATTTATTGATCTTTGAACTATGCCACCATGCTTATGTAAAAAATGAAGGTGGCACTCTGGTGAAACCTAACAAGAAATAGTTTCTCAGCTGTACCAGTTTTGATTCTCTTTCCTGTGACCTCCTTTTCCCCACTGTCTGGAACCATAGAATAAGGATACTGCATCTCTTGTTACTGTAGTGCAGAGGTTATTGAAGTTACAGAAAACACATGTAGTCTGTTTTTATAGAAAGGTGTCTGTTAAGTCTTGCTAGGTGACTGACAAGAAAGGTGAGTGTGTTCCATGTTACGCATATTAGTGCAGCAGGATCTGTGTAACCACATGACTTCACAGTTGTGACCTCAAAGGAACTTCTCCTTTCCTTTTTCTTGCAATTAATGTAAGAATACTCTAAGTCTCTACACGTCTGAAGGGTGAGAGGTAGAGACGGTCTAGTAAAGATGTAACGTCTTATCCATTGAGCGTGTGTTTATTTTTCCTTATGTTCTCGAGGTGATTTGTTCCTTCGACTCAATGATATTGTAGTTAAAAATTATGAGCAAAAGTGCTCTCCACCTAACAAATCAGAAATGATTCTTTTATATTGTGTTGAATATTTGACTGACACCTTTTTACATACAAAAGTTTCTTGAAAGTTCTTCATGATTGCATTACAGAACAAATTATGCCATAAATAGTTGATTGACATTCAACCGAAGCATTCACATGCTGCTTAATTTCCCGATGAACCCCGTGATGGAAAGACTTAAAGATGAATTTGGAAAATACAGAAATTGGATCATCAGGTTCTGTTAAATTGTTACATATATCTTGTTTAATTTTTGTTTATTAATTTATATCCACCCAATTATAAAGTAAATTTGGAGGAAACAGCTGAAGTTGTGCTATATTTTCAGTGATGATTCTTTTTTAATCCTCATATTTTCTAATTATACACATTTGTGTCATCAAGTCTTATAGTCAGACTTTTTTCCTCTTCTCAAAATTAGTAAATGAACTTTTCCCAGTTGTCTTTCATGCTACAATCTTTGGTTAAAGCAAAAACAAAACCAAAAGTTCTGCCTCAGGGGCCAGTACAGAACTGCGTGCTCTTGGGTGTTTCCTGTCTTTAACTGTATTCTGTACATACCATGTGAAGAACCATCAATTTTGGAGTCTACTAAATGGCTAAAATTATAATATAGCCACAAAGGGCTTAGAGAGCTGGTTACACATTTCCCAGAATATCTAATCCGTAAACACACACACACATACGCACAAGCTTAGTTACTTTCAAGTTTATATATGTATTTCTTTTAAGAAGTCTTTATTTTTTCTTACTTTACAAAAAAAAGGTGGGTTTTGTTCTGTATTTCTATGTGTATGTCAGGCAAAATAGGCAGGTCAGCTTAGGGTCAGCCTTTATATAGTAGTGAAGATTCAGGCCTCATCCCAAATCACTTTCTTTAGACTTCAGTTTAAGGCTTAGGGAATACTTTCCATTACTTTGTGTTTACTACCATCTAGCCACACTCTCAGAGACTGGATAGCTTTAAAGCTTCCTAAGCTAAGTAGGTGTAGCCTGTTTAGAAATGGGCAAGATGTGTTCCAGCCTTGCTATAAGATATGAAATGTCTGGAAAGCCTAACCAGAAAATGGAGGAGGGGAATTTATACAAAGTGCAATGCTTGGATATATTTTTTAAGTGATGTTTACATTCTTACAAGGAATCTCTTACTTAAATTGGTATTGGAAGACTTAACCCCCACCCCTGTGTGTCTGTGTATTTCACAGAATATAAGGCATTAAGGTTCTTTATATAAAAAGTTCCTTCATGAGGGAAAAAGCATTTTTAAAATTTTATTCATGTGTATAGATATTTTGCCTACCTGTATGTCTGTCTAACACTTGTGTTCTTGGTGCCTGTGGAGGGCAGAAGAGGGTGTTGGATCCCTTGGAACTGGAGTTACAGACAGTTGTGAACCTCCATGTGGGTGCTGGGAATTGAGTCCACTGAGAGAGCAGCCAGTGCTGAGCCATCTCTCCAGCCCCAGAAAGAAGCATTTTAAAAAACAGCTTGTTAAACCAGAGCTACCTGTGGTCTTGACGGAAAGTGTTAAAAAGGAAAGAAGGTGAGTTTCTTAGCTATACTTAAGAATGATAGTACTTCGGTGATGTGTTGGGGATATGAAGCTCAGTGGTAGAGGACCTCCCTACCTCACGAGTTGGTACTGAGTTCAATCCCAATACCACCACCAACAAAAAATAGTCTGTTTACCTATAGGTACAATCTGTTCTTTAATGAAATAGTATCTTACTTTGTAACCCAGGCTGGCCTTCATACACACTGTGTAGTCCAGTGCAATCTTCCTGTCTTGGCTTCCTCAGCTCTGGGGTCATGGGTATCATCAACTCTTATTATAGCAGTAGCAATCATTACTTAGTCATTTGCTTGCACCTGAATGCAAATGTATCTTAACTAAAGTAGTAAGCTAAAACTAATTTTTTTTTTTTTTTTGGTTTTTCGAGACAAAGTTTCTCTGTAGTTTTGAGCCTTTCCTGGAACTCACTTGGTAGCCCAGGTTGGCCTCAAACTCAGAGATCTGCCTGGCTCTGCCTCCTGAGTGCTGGGATTAAAGGCGTGCGCCCCACCGCCTGGCTCAAACTAATTTTTAACCTTTAGTTTTGAAATCTATGAACACAGGAAAGTTGGCTTTTTACCTGATAACTCTAAAGTAATATTAAATTTACTTAAAACTTGAATCTAAATATCTACTCCACGAGTTGGGGGAAAGAAGCAGCAAAAACATCAGTCTGTGGCCCCTGTTCTAGTGTTTATCTCATCTAGACTTTATTTCTCAAGACTCTTAGGTGCTAATTTTATGTTTCAAATAGTTATTGTGGGGCCTGGAGTTATTGTGGGGCTCAGCAGTTAAGAGCACTAACTGCTCTTCCGAAGGTCCTGTGTTCAATTCCCAGCACCCACATGGTGGGTCACAATTTAAAAAAAAAAAAATACAGTCATTGCATTGTACTAATCACTGACTGACCACCCACATGATATTTACCAGAGCGGTATAAAAGTGGTCCCTGAAAGAATTTTCACTGTTTGTGTCAGAAGCATAAATGTTCAGTACAGTAGCACATGTCCATGACCCCAGCAATTAGGAGGGTAAGAGATCATCCTCAGCTACGTCTGTGTAGGGTTTGAATTTAATAACACAGACTCTCATCCCATTAGTTGCAGAGGGAAAATAAATCTAACTTTTCAGTCTCTGTAGTAGTTACTTTTCTGTTACTTACAGAATTTATTTAGGTTCACTTGTTCCAGGGGCTAGGCTAGATGTACATAACTGTATAGAGAAGTCCTGGGAGCAGGAGCAGGAAGCTGAGAAGACCCCACCTTTCATCTGCACACAGGAAGAAAAGAACAAGAACTGGAAGTGGGGTATGGCTATAAATTCTCAAACCAACCCCTGTGAAATACAAACAAGGTTCTCCCACCTCAGGTTCCATAACCTCCTCAGACAGTGCTGCCAACAGGGCCAGGAGCTGAACTGTGAGCCTGTGGGGACATTTCTCACTTGTCAACTACCATCTCCAAGCCGTTTTGATGGATGCACTGGCAGAGTTTAGAGTGACTGGTAGATAATCCTTTCCCATGCTACTGTGAAGTTTGCTCTAGTACATTGTGGTGTTTTGTTTCCTTAGCTGATTGACAGTGAGAGTGTTGATGCTCGGTTTTTGTGACCCAATTCCTAGACAAGGTTACATAGGCTTCTTGTATGTGTTCTTTGCTTCTTTCCTTGCTGCTTAGCATGGGTACAGAAAATCTAGATTGGGCATTTACAACATTTTTTTCTGATCCATAAAGTTTTCATTAGGTCCAGTGAAATTCTATAAAAGTTCACAATTACCTGCACAATTTAATTTTTTCACCTTATTCTTGAATAGTTTCTTTTTAAAACACTGAACAACAGGCACTGATGGCTATCATTATTGACTAAAAATTATCACTCTTTATATAAGGTTTGTGTATATTACATGGGTATATACATGGAGGTCAGAGAGCAATCCAGGATATTGAAGAGGAGGTTTCCTTTGGAGGGTAACTTCCTTGCCTATCTTAACCTTCATCTCTTCTAGGTCCTCAAATCTGGGACATCATGGCTCTCCCTCATCAACTTGTATCCTCTGGGCCCTGCTTCCTGCTCCACAGTTCACATACATTGTATGAGAGGGAGGGAGAGGGAAGAACTGAGAGAAGGAAAGAGAGGAGGTGGAGAAGAGGGAGAAAAAGGGGAGAGAGAGAATTAGGTAGGTGCCATAGTGTACATGTGGAGGTCAAGGGTAATTTTGTAGCACTGATTCTCCACTTCTGCCATTACATGACTGTGAAAGGCTAACTCTTACCAAGTGTTTATCTAGTTCTGGTGAAGGAAGGTACAAGATTTTGTGTTTCAGACAAACCAGAAACAGTTGGAGTTGTAGGCCACATTTAACCCCAGATAATCCATTCTTCATGTAGCAGCTAAAATAATGTTATGGATCAGTTGAATGATGTCATTCCCCAGTTTAAAACTCTAATAGCTTCCTGTTGGACTGAAAATAAAATCCAGTTGGGCTGTGGTGCAGCATGCCTCTAATCCCAGCACTCAGGAGGTGGAGGCAGGCGGATCTTTGAGTTTGAGGCCAGCCTGGTCTATAAAGCAAATTCGAGGACAGCCAGGACAACATGGAGAAACCCTACATAGAAAAATGAAAAGAATATCCAAACTGGGATGAAGTGACTTTCTGCCTCTTTTCATAGAACTCTGCTATCTAGCCTCTTTGTACTTTGTAAAACCTTTTACATTATCATTTCTTCCCTGAAGCTTGCGCCTTACATACTTATCCTCTGAACTAAACCACACCCATTTACTTTTACTCTATGCCTAACTCTTTTTTTAAAGATTTATTTAAGTATATGAATGTCTATCTGCGTGAACATCTACATGCCAGAGAAGGGCATTGGATCCCACTATAGATGATTGTGAGCCACCATGCGGTTGTTGGAAATTGAACTCAGGACCTCTGGAAGAGCAGCCAGTATTCTTAACTACTGAGCCATCTCTCCAACCCAACTAATTCTTTGTGTTTATATCTCTTCCTTATCAGAGTAAGCCCCACAAAAGTATGACACTTGTTTTCTTTTCTTTTCTTTTTTTTTTTTTTTTTTTTTTGATTTTTCGAGACAGGGTTTCTCTGTGTAGCTTTGCACCTTTCCTGGAACTTACTCGGTAGCCCAGGCTGGCCTCAAACTCACAGAGATCTGCCTGGCTCTGCCTCCCGAGTGCTGGGATTAAAGGCGTGCGCCACCACCGCCCGGCCCAACACTTGTTTTCTGAATGAAAAGAGGACTCTTCAGGAATCTGAGCATTTCTGATGGAGATGGAGGTCTCAGACTTTGAAGCGGGACGTGGTGGCACATGGGGGCCACAGGCAGTTCTAGGCCAGCCAACACTAACACTACACAAGGAGACCAGGCTCAGAAGGGATTGGGAGGTGGCAAGCAGTTCACAAATGATGCTAATAGCAGTCAGAGGCTTACACTTTGAACTTCTTGCCTGAGTGATAGACATTAAACCAGGTCCAACTTTGTTTGTCCCTCTCTGCATTCTGCATACTGGAGTTAGAAGAACCCTTTGCCACTCACTAGTCATAAGCTGTTAAGGCTAGGAGCCCTGAAGTGCCATGTCAAAAAGCCACTGGCAGAGAATGCCTAAGGCAGGAGCAAAGCCAAAAATTTGTAGCCTCAATGGCAGCACTAGAGATGGCCCAATTTAGTCACACCAGAGGTCAGCCCTGCCTTCTCAGGGTACTGTGCTGTGTGACTTGGTTACATAATTGTAATCCTTGGTAACATAAGCACTTGGGCAGGCACGTGGAGGGCAGAGGGTAACTTGGGAATTACCTCTCTGCCACTTATGGATGCCAGGTATCAAACTCGGGTGGTCAGGCTGAACCATCTTGTTGGCCTCCCAGGACTTTTTAGATTCTGACCCATGGATCATTTGAACTGGCAGGCGAGATATGTTTGCTTAAGCAAGCATGCCTACTGTTTGTTTTAACAACTAAATTAGGGGGTGCCCGGTGAGCAGGTAGTAGTTATTAGTTAAAAAACATGATTACAGTTGGGACCTGGAGAGAAAGCTCAGCTGTTTATTTAGCATTTACTATGCTTGCAGAGGACCCAAGTTAAATTTCCAGCATCCACTACAGACAGCTCACTGCTATCTATAACTCCAGCTCCAAGGCAGCTAATGTCTTCCTGTGGGCTCCTACATGCACTCATGTTTACATGCAAACAGACAAGCACACAAAATAATAAAAGTAACTTTTTTAAATGTATTGATCTTTAAGAGAATATGTGTGTACATGCATGTGAGTACAGTTGCTGGTAGAGGCATTAGATACCCCAGGAGCTGGACAGAGTTGAAGATAGTATTAAGCCACCCAACATGGCTGCTGGGAACTGAACTTGGTCCTCTAGAAGAAAATCAGGCGTGCTCTTAAACCTCTGAACCATCTCTCCAGCCCTAAGAATTAGGTTTTTGGTTTTTTGTTTGTTTTTTGAGTGAAGATCGAACCCAGGGCCTTGAGCTTGCTGGGCAAGTGCTCTACCACTGAGCTAAATCCCCAACCCAAAATTAGTTTTTTTAAGTTTCGGTGTCTAGCAGTGTATACCACCCTTACTGTTCCTACTGTAAACCACCTCTGGCATATGTTGTAGCCTTGCCTTCCCAACTGTACAGGTTAGTCTGAATTTATCTGTCCTGATGAGGATCAGTTTCCTCCATCATGCCTCAGTGATGTTCATGAACAAGTTTGTAGATGTGTACACGGGTCAGAAAATCTTGCTAGGTTTTTTTGTCAGTGTCTGTGAGCTCCAGGGATCCACCTGTCTCTGCCTCCACAGTGCTCCATTACAGATGTGCACTTCAGCATCTAGTTTTTTTGTTTGTTTGTTTTAAGGCTTATTTATTATATATACAGCATGTATAACTGCATGCCAGAAGAGGGCACCAGATCTCATTATAGATGGTTGTAAGCCACCATGTGGTTGCTGGGAATTGAACTCAGGACCTCTGGAAGAGCAGTCAGTGCTCTTAACCTCTGAGCCATCTCTTTAGCCCTGGCATCTAGTTTTTGTTCGTTGTTTTTTGTTTTTTACATGGATGCTAAGGATCCAAATTCAGGTCTTCATACTGGTCAGCAAGCAGCTTTACCCACTGAGCCTTCTCTTCAGCCCCAACTATTAAGTGTTGTTTTTGTTTGGATGGTTTTTGGTTTTGTTGAACTTAGATTAGACCTCAGTATCTCATGGTGCCATGTGGAACACAGGGACCCATGTCATACATACTCCATGTGTTAACAAAGATTTCCAAAGGTGGAATTAATTAGCCTGTACCTCTTCCATTTTTCACAGTGCCCCAAGATTCACTGTGAGTTGGGCATTAAACTGATAATAGGTTGGCCAATAATTTAGCAAAGTAGACTTTAGAATTCAGCTGCCTGGCTTCAAATTTTTGTGGTGGATGCATGTTGGCCCTGTGATCCTAGGCAAGTTATTTTTTTCTCATCTTGAAAACAATCAGTCCCTACCTCACAGGGTACTTATAAGGATTACAGCTAGTTTGGTAGCAACTAGCAGATTGTGAGCACTTATTAGCTATTATTTTCTGTAGAACAAAGGCTTTCTTGATTTTTTTTTTTTCACCCATTTCAGTGACTGATTGAGATTATCTCATAGCCTATGCTGGCCTTGAACTCAGTATGTAGCAGTGTAGCATATGTCCTTTTTTTGAGGCAGTGTTTCTCTGTAGCCCTGGCTGTCCTGGAACTCACTCTGTAGACCAGGCTGGCCTCGAACCCAGAGATCCACCTGCCTCTGCCTCCTGAGTGTTGGGATTAAAGGCGTGCGCCACCACCTCCCAGCGTGACCCTTAATCTTCCTGCCACCACCACTCAAGCACTGGGATTACAGGTATGGCTCGCCATGCCTAGCTGATGTCTAGTATGTGAAGTACTCCTTACTGTTAAGGAAAACAGCCCTTCGAAGTCATTTACAAGGTGGTAGCTGTGATGCCTCTGGCTGTCTGCTTATCAACTGTTAGCAACTGTATGCCTCCGAAGAGCTCTGCTTCTTTTAGCTGGCTGTATGCAGTGGGAACAAATTATAGTTGCTCATTCAAGAATGAATTCTCAAGCTCCCAGATGAGGTTGGTTGTGGGTTTACGCTGTTGATCAGCATTGAACTTTTCAATTATAGTTGTGGTAACCCCAGCAGAATGGCACCTTGTAACCTTGAAAAGCTGTAGCTGACAGCAGGAATGAGATGTTCCCATTCACTGCTTGGATTTCAGAATCCACCCTTCTCAATTAACTGTGATTGCCATACTAACATCAGGAAATTGTTAAAGAGGCACTCTGAAAGGATGTATATCTGAAGTAAAAGATGAGATTGAGGCCGGGCGGTAGTGGCACACGCATTTTATCCCAGCACTTGGGAGGCAGAGGCGGGTGGATCTCCATGAGTTTGAGGCCAGTCTGACCTGGTGTACAGATTGAGTTCCTGGACAAGAAGTTTCAGAACAGCCAAGGCTACACAGAAAAACCCTGTCTTGAACCCTCCCCTCTCAAAATAGATTGTTGGTTCCCCATCATCTTAGAATTAAAGAACCTCAAAATTACAGAGAAAAGTGGATTTATAGATTCCTTTGTTAAATGGTCCTAGCATACTGAGACTTTCTGAAGGCCTCTTCTCATGTTCTTGCTGGGAATCCCTCCTGGGCCTGAGCCAAGCCTTGGGTTGAGGTTGGCCTTTTAGGGGCCTCGATTTGGTATCGGGTTGTGACTTTTTGCTGTGGGTGGTGATAGCTGTGTTGGAAACACTCCCACTCTGACTCAAGAGATGATAGGGAAACCTGCCAAGGTGTGGGACAGCTGATAGGGACCAGTGTATTGCCAACCACCCTGCAGACCAGGTGAGCAGCTGAGCTAGACAGCATTGCCAAGGGACTATTCAGATCCTGTGGTACGGTTGCTGCTTCCCAGGCAACTGTTCCTTGTGTGGCACAGGATTTGGGCTTTGGTAAGTGAACATCATTTGCCCTCAGGGCTTTCCAGCTATCCCAAGCTCCTACCAAGCAGAGGTGCTGTGAAAGTCTGCACTAGAGAAGGGGTGATCCAGAGTGACGTAGGACATGGAGGCACCTGGGATAGGATTCCATCTTCAAAATCCCCTACCTGAGAATGGGATTTAGAAACCCAGTGTTCTTTTTCACAGACTATCTCAGAAAGCTACAGGTGGGATACAAGAGGCTTAATCCATTAAACTGTCATTAACCAAACTGCAACCAGGGCAACTGAGGTAAATGTGGGCTAATTAAGGAAAACAGCAGTATCTCAGACGGTGCGAGGAAGTCATCCTGAACTTTTGAAATGGAAGCAAAAGCACCTGAACTCTGAGACAATCTCATGAGCAGCAGTTGACATCACATGGGCTAGTGTCATGTGACCCAGGCTGCTTTGGCACATTGGAAGCCTCCAGGAACCACCCCTCCCCAACACTGCCAGGTTAGTTTCCACATCCAGGACTCAGAAAGAGAACACACTTGTTTCCTCTCTTTTTTTTTTTTTTTTTTTTTTTTGGTTTGGTTTGGTATTTGGTTTTTCGAGACAGAGTTTCTCCATGTAGTTTTGGTGTCTGTCCTGGATCTCACTCTGTAGACCAGGCTGCCCTCAAACTCACAGAGATCCGCCTGGCTCTGCCTCCCAAGTGCTGGGATCAAAGGTGTGCACCACCATGCCCAGAGAACACACTTGTAAAGAAAGGGCTTGTTGTCTATGGAAAGAGTCTTTTGTGCAGTTCTGAAGAAAAGCGGCACTAAGCATGAAAAGGGACCATGAATAAAGGGTTTTGTTTGGCCTTTTCCTTACAAGAATCCCAAAACTGCTGCTTCTATCACTTATAGGAACTGGTTGGTTGTGTTTTGAGAACAGGGTCTTACATATCTCATTCTGGCTTCAAACTCTCCAAGAAAAACTGAACTTCTGATTCTCCTGCTTTTTTTTTTTTTTTTTTCCAATTAGAAGACAAAATTTCAAATTCATGAAAGCTCATTTTTAAATGCTAGCAATTTAATTTAGTTTTTGTGGTTTTTTTTTTTTTTTTTTTTTTTTTTTTAGACAGTCTTGGCTGTCCTGGAATTTTGTATATAGAACTTTGAAGCCAAAAGTTCAAATGCTAGGAACGCCCCTATTCTACCTTCAAAAACTAAGACATTGCTGAGATTTCAAAAGCAGTTTGGCCTTGGAGCATGTAGAGAGATTTACTTCTATAATGTCTGGGTGAAAACAGATTTACAACAATTATTTTTTGGTTTTTTTTTTTCTTTTTTTTTTAAGGCCAACTCTAATCCCATCAATGTATTTCTAAAGAAATGTAAACTGTCAGACATTCTCTTAAACATCACAGTGTAAAACAAGTACCCGTATGTGTGATAGGACTGGCAGAAGGCTCCGCCGGCTCCGCCCTTGGCAAAGGCCTGGGACACACTGGTAAAAACGCTGTCTTGCTTCTGCACAGATCTTCTTGTGCACCCCACAGGAGCACCAGGTGGACCCCAAGGAAAGGCAGAGGGAGGGGATCTTTTGAAATGTTTCCAGGAGCTCTGTCCAGCTAGCTGTGTGTCCGTCTTTCAGCCCAGGAGTGCTGCCAAAGCTACAAGGACACCGATGAAACTGTGGATCTGCTGCTGTCCAGGGAAGATCTGGCCTGGAGTGTGGCTGCTTGGATTCGAAAATGTGTCCTTGACTCCATGGAGTAGTTCTTGTAGTTTTGCCTAAGGGGAGCAAAGGATCAAACACAAGAGTCTTGGCTGTTGTGGGAAATGTATCATACGTTTGAGCTATGTGAGACACCACCACCATTATCATGCTCATCCTTATGCAGTCTGAAAAGTGAGTTTTTAGGACACTAAGGGATTCAAGATGAAGATCTAAGCTCTAAGCAATGGAAGGCTTATTTCAAAGGCTGAACTCTCCTACCACTGCTGCCAGGCCCTCTTGTCATCTTGGTCCTGTTGGGTCCTTGAGCTTGAGATCCAGGACACTTGGGTCTTTATACCAGCTTTGTAGCTGGCTTAGAGTGGGCCTTTGTCTCAAGAATTCCAGCTAAATTTGTAAGCTGAGGGGAAAGCTTGATTGTGGCAGGTTAGAGCTGCGTTCCCACAACACTGCCCTTGCCAGCAGCCTCACTGTTGCCTGGGCACCTGTTCCTCGGGAGCACCATAGGAAATAGAGGGTTGACCAAGCCTTACTTGGCAGAGTCGAGGAGTTTGATGGCCTCTTCGTTTCTGCCTTGCTCCATGAACAGCAGGGCCAACTCCAGCAGGGCATTTGGAATCAAGTAGTGGTCATATTTAATCTTCTTTTCACTGCAGAATAGAAGCAGACATGGCCCATCCTTCAGGTCCTCCTCACCGCTTCTAGGAACTTCATATTCCTTGTCTTAGGAAAGCTGGGATCCTCATACTGTGTCCCGTGTCATGGCCTTGGCTCACCTTCCTGTTTGAGTCTCAGCCACTATTTCTCCAGGTTGAATGGTCTCTTAAGCTGGGAAGCCTGTTCCCTACCTGGCACCCTCTGCCCCATGCTGCCCTGGAGACAGACTTAACAGTCTTTCTTGACATGTCCTTTACTGACTCCCATCTGCAGGGTGGCTTAGTCCTGTGAAGACAAGGCCTTAGTCTGGCCTTTATAGTTTTAGTCAGGACAGGTCCTCGCTGTTGTCTCCTGAAGCTGGTATGTGTCCTGTGTCCAGCCACATTCCACTTAAAACTTTCTCCTTTGCTTTTGTCTAGCTGCTAAGCTAGCAAATTTATTTTCTGAAACAAAGTCTCACTATGTCTTGGCCTCAAACTCTTAGAGATCCTCCTGCCTCTGTCTCCCAAGTGCTGGGATTAAAAGTGTGTGCTGGGCTGGAGAGATGGCTCGGAGGTTAAGAGCACAGGCTGCTCTTCAGAGGTCCTGAGTTCAATTCCCAGCACCCACATGTTAGCTAACAACCATTATAATGACATCTGATGCCCTCTTCTGGCGTGCAGTCATACATGCAGACAGAACACTATGTAATAAAATAAATGTTAAGAAAAAATAAAAGACAACCTTCCTGTAAAATAAAGGAACAGAGTTGATTATGTATATTTAAAAAATTTTAAAAAAAGCATGTGCCATAAACATCCAAATTAAACATCAGCTCTATAGCCTTTCTTGTTATTACAGAGTAGATACCAGCACATGTATGGTGAGTGAGTTGACTGGAGCCAGCCACTGTAGTGGGCTTGGGGGGATGGAGAAGCCAGGCCCAGTGGGAGCAGCCAGAAAGCACTTACTTGGCAGAGATGCTCCTGAAATTCTCCTCTGCCTCCTGGATCCGGCCCAGGTATTTCAGACACAGACCTTTCAGCAGTTTGACCAAGCAGTCATCATCCGTTGAGTACTCGTTCTCTGAGAAGGGTGTGGGGGAGAAGGCAGGCTTGCTCACTTCCGCACAGTTACTCGGGGAGCCCCTCTGGAGCCCAGGACACAGGTGAGTCTGACCCAGTTCACTTCAGGGGACTCCCATCTGAGAGAATGGCTCCAGAATTAGGAGTGACGGGGGAGCTCAAGAGAAGGCCCTGGACAAGGGGACAAGGGACACTTGCTTAGAGCAGCTAACACTGGTCTTCTAAAAGACTGGTTACGGGACAGCGGAATGAGAAGGGACATTTTTGGCAGAGGAACCTTCAACTCTGAAGACTTGACCTGGCCTGGCAGGTTCAAGAGCCTGAGGGTAATCACCTGGGCCTGTTGCCAGCATCTCTTCAGCCTTAGTGATGACCTCAAGCATCCCATCTGTGAGTTTTGGCTGCTTCCCAATCACAGCATAGCCATTCCAGATGTACATCATTTCCTGAGAGTGGGAGTGAGGCAAGTCAGTCCTGGGTCTCTGCCTCAGCAGGGCCTCAGTTTTCCCATCTGTAAAACAGGCAGCTCAGTTCAAAAGGTCTGAGGCCTTTGGATCCCTGATCTTCTGGGTCTTCTCCCAGTCTATGAAGCTGTGGACTGAGGGCATTGTGGAAGCAGCCTTACCAGGGATTTGCTATTGAAAGTCGTATTCCATGAGGATTCAGGGTGGTCCAGCTGCCAATAGGTTTCAGCTGCTTTCCTGCTGCAGCTGCTATGAATGCTGTTATACTCTTTTTATCCAGGCTCCTCCCTCCTTGAGGGTTGGGTCATGCCCGCCACTGCCCTGGAAGCCCTCCCTGCTCCAGCTGGCAGGACCTCCCTTACTGGAGGAAACTATGAAGCACCTCAAGACAGCAGAGCCTAAGGCTGTCGCCTCTCCCTGACAATAGTGGGCTCAAAATTGCAGCCTCTTCATTAGGAATTAGAAAACAGGAATCCTAATCTCCTTTTTCCTCCTTGACAGATACTGAAAATGAAAATTTAATATTTGAGTTTCCTGTTAGCTTAGACTCACATTTCCTAAATCATCAAGCCGGGTAATGGATATGAATGCAGTCCATATAAAGCCATGAAAGATTGTTAGACTCTTGTTACAGTTCAGATTTAGATCAGATCTTGAGGTTGCTCTGTGGTCTCAGATAGGAAACTGGCTGTGAAGGCTCTAGAGATCAACAGTATATAGTCTACTTTGGGCCTATCCCTCCCAGTGGACTTCATGGATCACTTTCTGCATAAGTAGCATTTAAATTGGTATAGTCACATCTTCCCATCCCATAATACCTTCTTCCCCATTTGATAGTAATGACTTGATTGTACATTTTAAACTTTTTATTTTTTTTGAGATGGTCTCATGTATCCCAGGCTGGACTCAAACTCACTATGTGGGTTGAGAACCCTTCTGCCTCTACCTTCCCAGTACTGGGGTTACAAGTATGTGCTGCTATACTCAGCATGTAAAATACTTCAAAACTGACACAGAGGATACAAGCTCTAAACAGAATAAACGAAGCAGAAAAGGTCAGCTTAGGAAGTATGACACAGTCATCATGGGTTCTCACTCCTCTGTATGAATGGGCCAGATGCCATGCCAATGAAGATGTTGACTTCCCAGCCTAAGGACCCTTAGGCTACACACTTGAATGGGAGAGCTGGGACTACACAGTACTCCAGCAAGCAAAGCAGGGCTCCTCCTCTTCTGGACTCAGATTATCTGATGCCAGCTCTAACCATGCATGGACTTAGCCTAACAGTGGCCCTGCATTTAGGCTCTGGAGCCTCACAGCTGAGTTCAAATTTTGTGGGCTAGACAAGTTCATTATCTTTCTACTGATCTGGTTTAGGCCTTACACCCCCTGCCATGCAGGTTTTGTTAAGAGTCAAACATTACCTGAGCTGAGACCCCACCCTCACCTCAGAAAATGTTGATCTAATGAAGACAGTGTAAATAGTGATTAGAGTCTCGTGACAACAGAACAGTCATTCCAGGAACAAGACAGCCAGGGGATCCCTCTGCTTGGGGCTGGGGTGCTGTCTAGTATCTAGTAGAGCTGTTCTTGCTGCCTTGAGGCAGCTGCAGCCTGCTGGCCTGTCATCCCAGCTCGGGTTAATTGTGAAACCTTCGCTAGTCCATTTTCCAACTGCCCCAGAGACTTGTCTTCCTACTACTCACCAGAGCAGGGATTGGCAATGAGATGGGGTTGGGGGAGAGGTAGCGTCTGGATTTGCGGATGGCAAACTTCTCTGTGGGTAGAGACTTCCCAGCAATCTTGAGCTTCAAGCCTGGCACAGCCCTAAAAAAATGGGCAAAGAAGCTTTAAGGGTTTGGTTCAGTGGTAGGACTCCTGCATAACATGTTCAATCCCTATCAACAATGGGGCAGGAGTATAGGGAGAATGGAGCAGGTTTCCAGTCTCAATTTGGCCTATATAGGCCTCAGTTTCCACGCTGTATAATGAGAGCTTAACTCTAAAAAGCATTTCAAGGTGCGAGCCCGCCTGTGGTTATGGTCTCATTTCACAGTCCCTGCATGACCCGATTGCTTGCAAAGGCTCTAGGGCAGGCAGTGTGAGAATGTAATAGCTATCCCTCAGGCCTGCCACCACCTACTTATCTCCCCTCGACGCCCAGGCCTTCCTGGGAGGGCCCACAAAAGTCTAATCCCAGTTTCACAGGCAAGACCAACACCCGGAGAAAGGGAGGGCCTGCACAGACAAACAGCTCAAACCCTTAATTAACTCCAGCCTCCTGAGCTGTGGTCTCAGCTGTTTCAAGGATAGAATAAAATGCATACAGCTGGGCAGGCCTTGGCTGGAGCCTCGCCCACTACCAGCTGCCTGGCCACTGGGTGTGGCTGGGATCTCAGATCCCAAGCTGTATGGGCTCAGGAAACAACTGGACGGGTGAGGCCACCCCAGGTTCCTTGCTACTGATTTATTGCAGAACCTCTCTGGGTCTGTTTTCTAATCTCAACAGCGTAGATCACACCACCTCGCAAGCTTTCTGGGGGAGTTGTGTGAGCTGGGACCATGGAGTTTGCTGTAGTGGCAGGCACTTTGCATGTAAGTGCTCCATCACAGCACTAACCAAGGTTTGTCATGGAGCCAGCCAGCCTCATCTTGACCATGGAGAAAGGCTCCAGATTTCATCCTCTAACATTTTTGACTTCACAAAAGGCAAATGAGTGATCCAGAGAATAATGAAAACAGCAGCACTCTGGGGCAGTCCCGTAGGTTCCAAGTTCTACTTCAGGGTCTCCAAATACATTTTCCAATTGTGAAACTACACTGCTTGCTCTTCTTATCTTACAGGAATTGTCCAAGGTATCCCAGCTGGGAAAGGGATTTAGTTCTGTTGCTTTGAGTCAACGCCACGTGCCTTGCTTCTCTGTGGCTCTAACTCAGCTGATAGGTCTTCCTCTCTAGACCTCAGAGTCTGGTTTAAGTGAAAAACATCCCCCATAGGCTCAGGCATTTGAACACTTGGCTACTAGTGGGTGGTGCCGTTCAGTGGGAGGTTTGAGGGAGGGGGTGCTGTTTAGAGGAAGTGTGTCACTGGAGGTGGGCTTTGAGAGTTCACAGCCTCACCTTCCTCCCAGTTCCACCCTCTGCTTCACGTTTGCAGATGTGATCTCAGCTTCCTGCTCTTGCTGCACCGTGCCTGGTGCTTGTTACCATGCCCACCCAGCCCTTTAGCAGCATCCCCTGCCATCACCCCTGCCATGATGCCATCCCCTGGGAACATAAGCCAAAATAAACTTTCTCCCATGAGTTTGCCTTGGTCGCGGCGCTTTGTCACGGCATCGGAAGTGACTAATACAGTGTCCTTCTCTGTCCTAGTGACCAGATGAAAGAGATGAGTGATCGAAGATTCTGACAAAAGACATTCAAAGGATTCCAGCCAGCAGCAGCACTGGCATGGAGTGCTGGCCAGAGGGGGGAGTAAGGGCACCGGGCACTTAGAGCTGGGAGTGCCCCTCCTACCAGTCCTGCTCAGGCAGCCAAGAACAGAACCTCATGGTCTGTCCACAGGAGACCTAGAGCAGGAGCACCACGGTGGGGCAGACCTGAATAACTCCACTTCATCATCCCCGAACGGCTTGTAGTCGTCCTTCCCAAACATGCTGAGGTAGGCAGCCTTCATGTAGATGTAGGTGGCCTGTGGAGACAGCACCAGTGAAATTGGAGCAGCCCTCCCTCTGCTCACAGCTCCGCACAGTCGCAAATACCGTGTTCAGCCCTCACTGTGGTCGCCAGGTCCCCAGGGGAGGTCACTAAAGCAACTGAGGAAGTTTGAGCTGGGAGGCAGGTGCCTGCAAAGCAGCCTTCCTCTTCACCTTGACTCACTCCATCAAGAGAAAGACCCGAGCAACATGCAGGCCTGCTTAGACCAGGCAGAGGCAGGGTGAGCATGGAGGGGTGCTACTGGGAAGCAGTGGCCACAGGTGGCCCTTGAAGGATGATGGGAAGATTCAGGGACTCGTGGGTACCCATCTGAGTGGAAATGGAGAGGTAGGCATACATGGGACACAGGTGGCTTGCAGGAGGGACTATATGAAGGAGGTATACTTCCAAAAGAGTGAACAGGCCCCTGGCAGGGCTCAGTGGTAGACCTACACCACTCACTTTTACACATTCACCTCAGTCCATCCTAAAGAAGACGTCTAAACCAACCTTGCCTGCTAGATCCATACATAGGCCACCTGACACGGAAAGTGGGGTGCACTGCTTGAGCTGCAGAGTGACCTGCCCATATCAACAAGGCCCAGAAGAAGGCACTGGGGTTAAGGTCAGAGGTGTTTGGCTCTGTGCTGCCCTCAAGTGGCCAAGTTTTGAAAAGCTCTCTCCCAGGGCTGCTGCCAAGAAAAATACCTGCCAGTCACCAAGACACCGGTGGAGAAGGAAAGGGATCCTGGAGTCTCCACCTGCATCATCCACACTGGAACACAGAGTGTCAAGGTGGCCTATGCGTCAAACTGAGGGCCAAGCTGGTCTTTGTGGGCGTGTAATGGAGTCTTCTCATGGAACCTTTAACATGTCACTCTCTACCTCTTCCCTGTCCCTGGTGTTCCAGGGACCGTACCTCTTGTCTAGCTTTTTCCTGCTAGCTTAAATACCTGAGATAGCTCCTGAATTTAATAAAGGAATGGTAGTAGGTACATATACACTAATTCTAAACCAGTTTCATAAGCAATGGAGAGGATCTACAACCTCCCCCAACCCCAGGAACATCTTTCTCACTGGAACACTACCCTAAACACAATTTTCAGGTTTTTAAGCTAAGAGTTTAAAGCTGACAGTAGGACCTCTAATTAGCATGAAATAACCAGGTCAAAAACCTTGTGATGTCTGTTTAAAAAAAAAAAAAAGGCTTTAAAAAGATTTGTCTTTAATCCACAGCCCTTGGGGGCCTTTGCCTGTGAAGACACATTCTCTCTTAGGCTCTAAGAGCCTAAGACACCCCCACCCCACCCCAATAGACCTCTCTCACCCTCACTGTACAACCAGCAGTCAGGCTGGGGCTCACAGTGACTTGTGAACAGACAAGTCATCCAAGGACATCAGGGAAACCACAATCACCTTTCTGATCTGAGTCCCTTCTCCCTGGGGTCAAATATTTACCCTCTAACTCCACAGATGTTTACCTCACTAGAGTAGGAAACCCAGGCTGTGCCCAGCAGACAGTGCCTGTCTGTAAGCCTCCAGCAAGCAGTCAGCAGGGGGCCATGCCTCCAGAACCCCTCCCCACACTCAGATCACAAACCCTCACCCAGTGAACACAGAACCTTTGGGCGGTTCTCTCTCTCTCTCTCTCTCTCTCTCTCTCTCTCTCTCTACACACACACACACACACACACACACACACACACACACACACACACACCCCGGCCTTTGTTTCTTGCTCTGGGTTTGGTCTGTCCTCTCACTTTCTCCCTAAATCCTCCTCCTTGACTCTGCTCAAAGATCTTGCCTTCCAGAATCAGCCCTTTGTCCATTTGGCTGGGTCTTCCAGGGCGGCCAATGGGCTGCCAGGCTTTTCTGCCTTTGTAGGACTGAGCAGCATCACATGGAATTCCTACCATCTTAGCCCGAGGCTGCAAGCTCTGGGCAAACTCAAGGTCTCCACAGGGTGAACTGTCCAGGCAGAGAAGGAGCTGGATATAGGAGCTGGCATATATGGCAATGTCCACAGGCAAATAAATCCCTAGAGTTGGAAGCTCTAGGATGCCATGGTGGTCCGGTGCTGGAGAACAGGAAGGGATCAGACCCTGAAACTGGGGCCATTTTTCATAAGAAACCTACCCGAGGAAGTTAACTGCAGACAGAGAAAATCTTACTACCCCAAGTCACACAGTGAAGTGTTTCTCACAACAGACTTCCTTCCCCACGCCTAGGAAGTCTGGCCTGCCCACTGCACCTCACTGTAGCTGTGTGGTCACACCAGGCCTCCCTGTTCCCATGTGGGCAGATCCCGCTGCCTGCCTCACTCCACAGGAAAGATTCTGCAGTCATATTTAATTCAAAAGGGTTCCTTAAGGCTTTGTTCTTGTTGGGAATGGGGAACAATGAGGAACAGATGTGGCCCCAGAGCTAGGCCCTGAAGATGCACCTTCAACAGCAGGAGGCCTCCAGGCAAACCCAGCCTCCTCTGAAGGACTTGAGCAGTCAAGAGAACAGTCTCATGGGAATGACCTCAAATCCACTGTTTCCCAAACAATAGGGTTGCTGGCTTGCGCCTTACTGGGTGAAAAATGAAGTCAGACAAAGCTAGAGACAGTGATTACTCAGGGGACCTGCTCCCTCCGAGCTCCACCTGCCCCAGGATTTCTCTTCAGCCTGGTTCCCAGTGAGAAAGAAATGAGATGCAGACAAGTAGATCTCAAAATATGTGTCAGGGCAGAGCTGTTTTAACAACTGCCTGGAGTTCTTCAAGAGGCTTCAAAGGTCATGGGAGGATGCCAGGATTGATCAGCAAGGTCTGCGGTGGACAAGGGATAAAGTCATTGGGTAGGCGTGCTATGTATCAGACTGGACACTGGAGACGCTTGCTTTAGAGTTCTGTTCAACTCCTACTAATCCTAGCATAATGCAGCATGTCGGCACTGTTTGATGCGGCTGGCTGGCTGGGTTGGGCAGATATCGGCTTTCTTCGATTGTGCCTACACGGCACATCTGCAATGCTGCAACCTCCTCTCTCTGATCTCTCTCACATGCACACTTCTTCCAGTCACGTCACTTCAGTTTTCTTCTGAAAACACGCCTCTCCCCGCTACTCTCATTCCAGAAAAGAATCATCTCATCTGTTTTAGATGCTGACACGAGATGTGTGAGGCTTAACCGTGGAGTTGGGTTGAAACTAAAGGGAAAATATAATTTGGGGGCAGCCCCTGGCCACCTTGCCTGCCATGTGAAGAGAGCTTGTCCGCAGAACACGGATGTCAGAGAAGAGACCGCAACTGCAGGTGGGTGGCTAAGGCAGATGATACCGTTTGAATTCCTGGAGTCAGGTGACGCTAAGTTCAGTTATATGCGCAGATGAGCCTCGGGTGCTCCATATCTGACCACTAGACTCACTGGGGCTCTCTGATTAAAAATAAATAAACTGTAAACATTCAGTGTCTTGGTTGTGCTGGCCATGTTCCATGTGTCCCTGTGGCTGGAAGCTACCCTACTTGGGTGGTGCAGAAGGAAAAACTCCCCGCCATAGTGGACATTTCTATGAGACAGTACATGCTTAGACGTGTGAGACATGTCTCTATTCCTCGTGACCACATAGCTGTGCTGACATGTTAAGGCTGAAGGGAAGTGGCTCAGTGACCAAGGGGATGCTTAGAACAGAGGGACAAGGCCCTGGACTCAGTGCCCAGCACCAAATCAAGCGTCTCTGCTCGTCACAGCTCTAAGCCCTTCCCAACCCCAGGTCCTAGTCAAACATCTGGTTCTCTTTAGATCCCAGTGGACACATCCAGGTTCAGTCAGAGCTTTGGCCCTCAGTTCAGGGCCCCTTGGCCCATCTGGGTGAGCCCTGGCCACCCAGTGCCCTGACCCACCTTGGACCAGGAGTTCTCCTTGCTCAGCAGGTCCGCGTAGAAGTAGGCCATCTTCCACTGGCCCTTGTAGGTGAAGCACCACATGAGCTCCCAGTAGCACATGTGGTGGAACTGTTTCCAGTGCTGCTGGGCCTCACAACACTCCTCAAACCGCCGGATGGCCTGTGGGCAGCCGCAGGTCAGCCCGAGGAGCACCCACCCAGCCCCGACACCCTCCGCACCCTTTAGCACCACAGCAGGGCTGGCCTCCCCTGAGGCATGGTGGTCCAGAACTGCACCAGTCGTCTAGGAGACCAGGGAATCTGCCTTCCTGTCCTGGCTCTAATCGGCTACAGGCCTGTGATTGTTTCTTTTGATCCTAGAGTTTGTCACTAAGTGAAAGCATGGGACAGAGCGCACTGGTGTGTGTGTATTGGGGGCAGGGACAGGACAGGAAGAACAGGGTGTGACTACTGCAATGTTTGCCTTGGTGTGTACATGTCGAGGGACGTGGGTCGAGGCCAGGGGTCAACCTCAAGTGCCATTCCTCAGGAGCTGTCCCTCTTTCTTTTGAGACAGGGGTTCTCACTGGAACCTGAGGCTCCCCAATTAGGTTAGGCTGGCTGGCTAGCAAATCTCAGGGATCCAGCCTCCCCCACCCCTACCCCCACTCCCCACTCCCCACTCCCACTCCCACTCCCCCACCCCCCGCCAGGACTGGGATTCTAAGCATGTGCCATCCTATGTGACTTTTTCACATGGGTGCTAGGGACTAAACTCGGGTTGTCTCCTCATGTGCCATCTACCCAGCCCCAGAGGGTGTTAGTATTACACTGATATAATGTCTGTACCTCAGAGAAAACACCAAAGATTCTAGTAGTTTCCATGGTTACCCACACCTGGGGATTTACCCTGGGGAGATGTCCAGGACTCTACAATCTAGTCCCCCACATCGGCATAGTGCTCTGGACCTGGCTGTGACCTGCCCTGTCTATCCCTTTCCATGGTTCTTTCCCCCTAGCTCACCCCCACCACCCCCATTCACCACATTCAGCCTAGTCACCATGCCCTGGACAGCAGCTCTTCCTGACCAGGAATGCCTGTCTCTATCAAAGCCTATAGCCTCCCTCCTCCCAGACCACCCCTGTCAGGAGTGCCTCTCCCACCCCTGCTCTTTCATGGGCTCACCCTACCCCCAAGGATACTTGTATGTGTCTGGCTGGGACATCCCAAGAGACCCCCACATCACTCACAGCGTCAATATTTCCTTTGATAGCTTCAATCCGCCCAGCAAAGAATAGGAAGATGGCACCCTGCAATGACACTCGTGAGGATCTGCGTGTGTCCACTGGGTACAGGTGGGATGGGGTGGCCAGCGGAGGTTGTTCTCACCTTGGGGTATCGGTTCAGGTAGGGCTTCAGCAGCTTCTCTGCCTCCTCGATGTTGACATTCCCAGTACCTGCAGGTGGCAAGGAGATGCACTGCTCAGGTTCTGTTGCTGGGGCCTGTATTCCTCCTAGAAATCTGCCAAGGCTTTCTTGGGGCCTCTGTCTTTCCCTCTGTGAAATGGCACGATTCTCCCTATCTCTCGAGTGACAGGAGACTTGAACAAGTTAGTGTGGATACTGTCCCTGCACATCACAGGCTCAATAACCTGGAGGCCATTTCTGAGTCTGCATCCAGAACAACGGACAGCATCTTCACACCTTCCACAAGGTGGCGCCATCACCCCCACTTCACAGCGGGAACCAGCACAGAGAGTAAGGTTCAACAGGCCGGGTGCCGCAGGCCCACTGACGGGGCTTTGCCTCAGTCCAGGGGCCCTGAGCAGGGTCAGCCTCTCTGCCAGGAGCCCGGCACCCCGGCACCCCGGCACCCCGGCACCCCGGCACCCCGGGCCTCCTACCGAGCACGAAGGTGAGGAAGGTGTGGTAACACAGCAGCAGCATGACACACAGCACCGCGCGGAAGCTGTGCCCTGTCGCGCCCTCCTCCAGCTGCAGCAGCCCGTAGTCCTGGGGGACAAGATGATGATAGGATGCGGTTCCCAGAGAATCGCGGGACCCAGGTGGGCAGTTATGAGACAGACTGTTCTCCGGAGCCGGGAGCGGAGGTGCCAGGATTGTGGTCCCCAGCCGAGGGCTGCCCTCTCCTCATCTTTCATCTGCACCTACTCCTGACCCTGTCATGCGCAAGGCAGCCCGGTCTGCTTAGGAGGAGGGATGACTCCAGGAAAATGACCCTAACTACCAGTAGGTGCTGGGACCAGACCCAACCTGTGTGTGTAGTCTCTGCCCTCCATCTACTTTCCTCAGTATTCATGCCCTTTCTCAATCCCTCCACAGCTGCCCTGGGTTGGGACAGGCTCCCCCCAAGCTGCAGCTGCAGGTTAGAGTGGACCTTCCCACCTCAGCCTTCCTGAGACCACTTACCCAACTGCCTGCTCTAGGGAGCAGCCCACCAGCCCCGGGAGCCTCCCGCTGTGGATCACAGATGGCATTTCCCAGGGCCAAGGATGGGCTTTAGAGGGTACTGAGCCTTGGGGCCTGGTTCCCGCCTTTGTGCTCTGTCTTTGTGAAGGTGCCCCCGGGAAGCCCCAGATCTGGGTTCACATAGAGCTCAGCTCTCACCCATCAAGAGAAGCTGCACAGGCTGAGGTGGCCAACCCCACATCTATTTCTGAAGACTTGTTATGCGGCACTGTTTGGGTTGTTTGTTGAGACAGGGTCTCACCATATATCTCTAACTGCCCTAAAACCCACTATATAGACCAGGCTGCTGGCCTTAAACTCAGAGATCCTCCTGCCTCTGCTTCTGCATCCTGAGTGTTGTGCACCATCACCCCTGGCTCTGTATGGCGCTCCTCATGCTTTTTTTTTCATGAGTAAATAAGATGGATTTTGCCAGACAGTGGTGGCACACGCCTTTAATCCCAGCAGTCGGGAGGCTAAGGCAGGTGGATCTCTGTGAGTTCAAGACCAGCCTGGTCTACAGAGCCAGTTCCAGGACAGCCAGAGCTGTTACAAAGAGAAACCCTGTCTCAAAAAAAACAAAAAAAGCAAAGATGGATTTTGTATAATAACATTTCCTTTAAAAATGATGTCATTGGGTTGGAGAGATGGCTCAGAGGTTAAGAGCAATGGTTGCTCTTCCAGAGGTCCTGAGTTCAATTCCCAGCAACCACATAGTGGCTCACAACCATCTGTAATGAGATCTGGTGCCTTCTTCTGGTGTGCAGGCATACATGCAGGCAGAACACTATATATATACATATATGTATATAAAATAAATCTTAAAAAAAAAAGAAATGTCATTTTGGGACAAATAACAGGAAAACCAAAAAGCAGTGGTTCATATACATATAGGCTATCAGGAAGGGCCAGAGAGAACACACACACCAGTATCTTCAGGACAATGTGGAGCCTCTCATTTTTACAGAGAGGAGGCTCATGGGAAAAGGGGAATTGCTTAGGGTCACAGGGAGGAGAGGAGGGGGCTGGGGACGACTGTTAATTCCTGGATAGTGTTCCTTCCACCACACTGGTGACCGCCTCGAGGGGGCCTCCTCGGTCTGCTTCCTCCAACCCCTGCCTGTGTGCAAGGTCTTGGCCTCAGAGGGTCCCCTGGTTCCTCCCAGGGTGTGACACACACGGATCCCTGCACACTCACAGATGAAGTAGGAACACCAAAAGCCGACCTTGGACAAAGGGACTAGCTCAAGGCCTTGAAGTGAGCAGGTGACCAATGGGGCAAGACTGGGATCCTGACACACGTCATGGAAAGACAGTGTGGCCTCTGGTCCCTACGGGGCTGCCCTCGCACCTACCCTTATCACACAGTCCTCTAACCTGCAAGACAACAGGCAGAGAGAGATCTGTGGCCTCACAGACCCTGAGGGAAGGCCAGGGCTCAGAGAGGTCTAGACTCTCCCCAGGGCCACACAGAGAGAAGGATCTAAGGCAGGATTGGCACCAGGCCCCACGGTCCCTCAGCCCCACTCTGTGTAGCCCAGCTCCAGCCCTGGACTGGGCAGATGGTGGGTACCCAAAGTTTGGCAGTTACCTTATTTCCTGAAAACCCAACAAACTCGAGCAGCCTCAGGATCCTAGTGGGAAGCATGGACAGCGTCTGCGGGATCAGAGGCAGTGGGTGTGTGGAGGGCATCCTAGGGAAAGTCAGAGGACCCCACCCACAGCTTGCCCTTCACCCAGGTAGGAAAGAATGGCCACCTCTTCCTGACCCGTGCCAGTCTTTACACCATCTCCCAGGACCAGCCCCTTCCTCCACAGGCAGGCTCAGCATTTCTATGTCGCTCCAACCCAGCCCACGCTGGTCCTTCTGCCTGGCACATCCTTCCCGGCCTGAACTCTTGATGGATCTAAGAGTCAACGAAATGCTTATCTTCCTCCCCTGGGAACTCTCTCCTGTGGCCCTGAGGAGAACTTGTCCCCTGTGGGTTACAGCTGCTTTCAGGCCTCTCCTTTCCCCTGGGAAGTGCTTGACAGTCAGCAGCCTGGGCCAGAAGTGGTCTGTTTCCAGGGTTGTCAATGGCCATGGCTGTAGTTACCTTCTCAGGGGTTCAAGCTCCCAGGGAGGCACAAGATGCACATATAGACTCTCCAAAGGTGGTCACCCTATGTGACACCCCAGCTTGAGCCTCTTAGGGCTGATAATATTCAAGAATCATCTCTAGGTCCCATGCCTAGCACACAGCCAGGCACAGTGGCACACAGGGGTGACCTTGTGTGGGACAAGGACATGCAGGGGAGCTGCATCTGGGGCCCAGACACTTAAGAAAGAAGGGGCTCCTACTCACCAGGTTGAAGGCTCCTACTCCGAGCTTCACCCCTCCTTCAAAGTGCCTATGGCTCTCTCCTTTGCAGCATTGGGAGGACTGGACGAGGCTATCCAGTTCCCTGTGGGAATGGTGCTGCTTAGCCATACGCTGGAGCCAGGCTGGGATCCATCCCCCTCCTCCCTGACAGGGCGGGCTCAGAACTCAACAGTGGTGGATTTAGATTCTACAGACCCAGAGAGCTGATGCTCAGTGCATTTCCATCTTGTCTACCACCACAGATGCATGTTTCTCACCCCGAAATGGCACCATATTGTCTCTAGTGGTACCATCCCCTCCCCCGGCCTCAACTGCCATCTTAGGCTGGATAATTCTTTACTGGGGGAAAGGAGAGAACCTGTCGCCAGTGTAGGATGTTTAAGACACCCCTGCCCTCCTCCCTCTAGGTGTGAGCGGGAGCTTCTCCTCAGTGGGACAACCAGGATGTCTCTGGAGCAGTGTCTTACAGGGGGCACAGACACCCCTGATGAGAACCACTGGGCAGATACAAACACCGTGTTCCCCAGGACATTTCCTTGGTGTTAACTTGGCTGAAATCCAACCCTCTTTCTCCTAGGCACCAATGGCACAGAGCCCCCAGCCTAGCACAGAGGCTTTGTAGACAGCCATCATCCCTAGGCTTCTCCGTACCAGGCTCTAGAAGGCAGCAAGGATCACAACAGCCTCACCCTGTCCCCACAGCTCTAGCCTTTAGGGGACAGTCTCCACCAATCTCTTGAGAGGAGAAGAACCCTGGGGCTGGACTTAGTCTGGGGATAAAGAGGGTTTTTCAGATGGTATTTAAGTGGAGAGGTGACCTGTTAGCTAGAACCTGGGAGGAGATGTGTGAGCTAGAACCTGGGAGGAGACCTGGGAGCTAGAACCTGGGAGGAGATGTGTAAGCTAGAACCTGGGAGGAGATATGTGAGCTAGAACCTGGGAGGAGACCTGGATGCTAGAACCTGGAAGGAGATGTGTGAGCTAGAACCTGGGAGGAGATTGTGAGCTAGAACCTGGGAGGAGACCTGGGGGCTAGAACCTGGGAGAAGATGTGTGAGCTAAAACCTGGGAGGAGACCTGGGAGCTAGAACCTGGGCAGTGAACTGAAACTGGGCTGGTGACTGTTCTGACAGAGACAACATGTCCAAAAGCTGAGTTTGACATATCTGAGAGCTGAGGGCAGACCTAGAGTTCTGCAGCAGAGTGATGTGGGAAAGGCAGCAAAGATGCTGGAGGGCCCCACTCTGTAAGCAAGAGGGGTCTCAGGAGTTGGGAGGGGTGGCCTGACCAGGTGTGTGCTCTGCAGTCACCATTCTGGAAGCTGGCAAGGACATTGGAGGGACTGAAGCACCTGTCTAGTTGCCCCTGGACAATTCCAGCACAAGCCTTTAGGTGTCCTGTGCAGGGAACAGTCCCCCTGGTGGGGGAGGTAAAGACATCAAGAGTTCTCAAAGTGTAATGGGAAATATGTTCTAATGTATAACTTAGGGGAGGGCGGGCTGGGTTTGCAGAAGCTTTATCTGATTTCAGACTTGTAGATAAGGGACAGTACTGGGTAAAAGTGCTCTGGGCTGTCCTCAGGCTTTTAACCATCAGCACACCTTGTCCCTGGCCCAGAGACTTTTGTCAGGGACCCAGACATAGAGTGGAAATTATTTCAGCAGGAAGGAACTATTAGGAGGTGTGGCTTTGTTGACAGAGTAGGTGTGGCCTTGTTGGAGAAGTGTGTCACTGTGGGGGAGTGGGCTCTGAGGTCTCATATATGCTCAAGCCACGCCCAGTGTCTCAGACCACTTCCTGCTGCCTCCAGGTCAAAATGTAGGATCTTTATCTCTTTCCCCAGCACCACGTCTGCCTGCACCCCACCATATCACACTATGATGGAAAACAGACTAAACCTCTGAAAATGTGAGTTATCCCAATTAAATACTTTCCTTTAGAAGAGCTGCCATGGTCATGGTGTCTCTTCACAGCAAAGGAAACTCTAACTAAGACAGGGAGCATGCATCTATGTGTATATGTGTGTGTGTCTATGTCTGTGTACACACGTGCTATCCCTGCATGTTAAAAAGGTCAAGGAAGATTTTATAGGAGAAGTAGCATTTGGGCCTTTACAGATCTGTAGTTCCGATGCTGTTCCTTGAAGTCCTCTGTCCATCTGCCTCCCTGCCCACCAGCCTCCCTGCCCACCAGCCCAGGCTGTCTGTGTAGACTCTGGGTCATCTTCTTCCCCAACAGACAAGGCATTGAAGAAGCCAAACATAAGTATAGCCAGAAAACCAGGACATTATTCCAGAAAATGGAGGTTGTGAAGGCACAGAAATCTGTTTGAGCTCCCAGTTTTTTAAACTTTGGGCCTCCCACAATGCAGTCTGAGAGGACAGGTAATAGACTCCTCGGCCCCAGGCTTCCAGCTCCCTGCAGGCTGGCCCCACTTACTTGTAAGTCTGGTAGCTGTTTCGGACTTTGATGCCACCCTTGATGAAGCTCACCATGTTCTCATCCTGTGGCGGGGAGAGATGAAAAGAAACTGGGTCCAAGGCACGTAACTGCAGGCTGGAGGGTCACACAAGGCTGTGGGCCTTGACAGCCCTCCACCTTGTGCCCAGATCTATGACAGATGAGGAGGCGGGAGTGGTCAGAGGTCACCCAAAGCAGGCTGCCAAAACCCCCTTTCTCAGACAGACACAGACACACAGATACACACACACACATGCACACACACACGCACATACACACGCATACACACATGCACATACATACACATGCACACACACAGACACACACATGCACACACACATGCACACACGTGCACACACAGACACACGCACACACATGCACATACACATGCACACAAACATGCACACACACACACACACACACACACACACACACACACACTCACATACACAGAGTCAACAGTATCTCCCTCTAGGTAGAAGGCCCATGTGAGTTGAAGAGGGTTGTTCATTTTTGGAATGTTAAAGATAATTACTGTAATATGTTATTTAGAGTCCCAGCAATCCCCAGCCTGTCTGGTGCCCCAATCTTGGGTGTCCACTCAGAAAAAGAACAGACATGGGCTGCAAAGCCTTATTGGAAATGTCCACAGCATCAGTGTCCATGAAACCAAGAACCAAAAGCAACTGAGGCTCACCCATGGAAGCTAAGTAAACTGAGGCATGTTTACATAAAAGAATATTACCCAGCCTCACAAAGACAGGTGGACAATCCCTGCCCTACACAACTGGAAGCCTTTGTGAGAAAGAACCAACCAAAGCATAACAATATGCTGTTCCAACACAGATGGAAAACACAAACACGGGGGTGATGAGGGAGGTAATGGCTTCCCCCGGAGAGGAGGCTTGGACAGTGTCAGGGGGGAGCGAGTCTTGCTATGTAAGCTCTGGCCTTCAGCAGAATCAGGGTATGTGTGCGATAATAATATATAATAAAAAGCAAATAAAATAAAATGTCATTCTTGTTTCAGTGAGTCCTAAACTGAGGATTAGGATTGGTCCAGCTCCAATCACCTGAGAGCCAAAAAGATTTTAAAAGCTAAGGATACCAGCCTATGACATCTATGAACTACATCAATGACATGGCATGATCATCCTAAGGTACAGTAGTGGCATGCACACCTTGGCGGTAACCATTGGCTCTCTAATTGATTTAAGATCCCCTCAGGAAGAGGGAAACCATACCTGTTATTGCAAACCTAGCCAACTACTAGTGCCAGTGAAGTCATGAGTATTGGAAGAGAATCTACCCATTAATTTTCTAAACCAGTATAATCCCTAACAACAATCTATAAGCATTTGTCCTTATATCTTATGTGTAGTCTTCACCCCTCATCACAGAAAGTCTTTGCAACAGACGGAGACCATTACAAAAAGCCGTAACCAATCAAAATGCAGAGTTGTGGCGCCCAGTCCCAACAGATACATTTACAAAACACTCCCACACCAAAGGCTCAGGGAGCATTGCAAAGAGGGGCAGAGACTGTAAGAGTCTGAGGATCAGGGAGTTTGCTGGGAGCTTGTGTCTCTGGGGATGCCTGAGGCCACACCCATAAGGTCTCACCAACATGACTACCCAACAGTGAGCTGACCAAGGCCACTAATGACATGTCAAAGCATACAGGGAAAGGTCCATGAAGCCTCAGCCCTACACAAAAATCTACAGGCAACCAAGGAAAGCTGGAAGTGGGAGGGGCAGTCTTCTCCAGGGAAGAGCACCCCAATTGGTTGTCCAGTGCCCAACTGTCAGCCCTGGAAACATAGATACAAGTAACATGATACAGACTAAACAAGTTATATTTAGGAATATATGTATTTACATATATATTGTATATACATACATATATTACATGCAATAACAATTCGTGAAAAAAGAGGTCATGAGTTTGGAGGAGAGGGGAATGTGAGAGGGTTTAGAAGAAAGGAAAAGGGAAAATGTAACCAAGTTATAGTTTTTAAAAAAGAGCTAGCCAGGCAGTGGTGGTGCACACCTTTGATCCCAGCACTCGAGAGGCAGAGCCAGTGGATCTCTGTGAGTTTGAGACCAGCCTGGTCTACAGAGCAAGTTCCAGAACAGCCAGGACTACACAAAGAAACCCTGTCTCAAAAAAGAAAAGAAACTGGGGCCATGGTGGTGCACGCCTTTAATCCCAGCACTTGGGAGGCAGAGGCAGGCGGATCTCTGAGTTCGAGGCCAGCCTGGGCTACCAAGTAAGTTCCAGGAAAGGCGCAAAGCCACACAGAGAAACCCTGTCTCGAAAAACCAAAAAGAAAAGAAAAGAAAAGAAAAGAGAACTGCATACAAGTAATAGTGTATGGACTGATAAATGGCTCATTGGCTGTTCTTCCACAGAGCCTAAGGTTCAATTCCCAGCATCCACACAGTGGTTCACAACTGTAACTTCACTTCCAGAGAATCAAATGCCCTCTTCTGGCCTCTGAGGGCACCAGGCATGCATTTAGTACACAGACATGCATGCAGGCAAAACACCTACACACATAAAATACAATAATAATATTTCTAAAGGTTTATTTATTTATTATGTGCACAGAAGAGGGCACCAGATCTCATTACAGATGGTTGTGAGCCATCATGTGGGTGCTGGGAATTGAACTCAGGACCTCTGGAAGAGCAGTCAGTGCTCTTAACCTCTGAGCCATCTCTCCAGCCCAATAATAATATTCTTTAAAATTAAAAAGAGCTAAGGAAGCCAGGTAGTACATGTCTTCCATCACAGCACTTGGGAGGCAGAGGCAGCTGGATTGCTGTGAGTTCAAGGCTGGTTCGGTCTAGATAGTAAGTTCCAGATCAGTTAGAGCTGCATAATGAGACCCTGTCTAAAACAGACAAGCTAAAGAAAACAAATAGCACCCAACACTACAATGCATTTACCCTCCTCCAACACACACACACACACACACACACACACACACACACACACACACACACACACACACACTGTGGGAGGGAGACCCATCTCTGACTTGGCCAGAACAAAATTCAAATTGAAGTTCACTATTTGCTAATCCTGTGACCTTAGGGAGAGGAGTCCTCTGCTTTGCTGTCCTGTGAAGGGCTAAGTAACAACTGTAAACACACCAGACGGGATCTGTGTTGTGGGGGTTATGCAAACACAGCATTTTCAGGGGCTAGGGAGACACACTTGGCTCCCACAGCCAGGTGCTTGCCACAGAAGCCTAAGGACAGAATTTGATCCTAGAACCCATGTACAGCCAGATGAGTGGAGTGTATCTGTAATCCCCTCCCAGAGAACGGAGGCAGAGACAAGAGAATCATCTGGAAGCTTTGAGGCCAGCTAGCCTGGCGTCCACAGCTCAGCAGCAGAAATAACAAGGGCCTCTGCCTCAAAAACAAAGTAGAAGGAGAGATCCAACTCCCCAAAAGATCTCCTTTGCCCTCCACACATCCAGAGCATACCCCCCCACACACATCACAGGCACACATGCACACTCACACACTCACTCACACACATTCACACACACACACACTCACACACTCGTGCACACACATTCATGCACTAAATAAATATGTTAAAAGGTGGAGAGCGAGAAGACACAACCTCCTGATATCAACCTCTGCTTTCCACGCACACACCACACCACACACGAGTGCACACATCACAGGCACATGCAAGATTGCAGATCTACAGAGCTGCAAAAGCCTGCTGTATTATTTGCTGCAAGCGCTTGCTGCAGAAATCAAGCAGAGCAGGTCTGTGGCAATGCCTGTGTGCACGTGACTGGCCAGGAGCAGGAGTGACAGAAAGGACTGAGAGACACCTACCCCCCTCATCCAGTTTGGCCAGGGTTGGGACTCTGAGCCACTTCTCAGGGGCCAAGTCATACCTGGACGGACCCAGAATTCTAAGGCTCTTTGTACTCATGAGTGTGGGGGAGGCTGGGGTGAGGGGAGCTTCCTTACCTGAAGGAAGGTCAGAGCCGCTCTCTGCAGCAGGCACTCTGCATAACAGACCTCTGCATGGATTTCCTCTGCAGGGAAAAAAAACAAAAACAAAAACAAAAAACAAAGCCTAAGGTCCTAGGCAGGAGGCTCAGGTAAAGCCACATTCCCTCTGGGGCACATGAAGTCACAAGGGTGCTTTCTGCACAGTCCTGGGCCTGAGGAGCAAAGCCAGGGTTTTCAGGCTGGGCTTCTCGAAAGGCCCCAGGCCAGGGCCACCTGTGTCCCAGCATTAGGCCATAGCACAGCCCCCTTGGGGACACCAGAATGGATAACTTTTCTCCCCTCCCCTCTCCGGGCCACCAGAGCCCATGCTTGAAAAGACACCTTGAACGCCATACCTTCCGTGAACTGGTCCATGGTGGGACGGTGTACCAGGTTGCTCAAAGAGTCTGACATAGATGACTTCTTCCGGTACCTGGAGAAGGAAAGGGGCCTCTAATGACTCCATGAGTCTGAAAGAGGGACCAGCCTGGGCCACATTTGTCTTTGTCACACACACCCTTTGATATACTCTCAAATAGTTGAAGGTTTGTAGGCACCTCCCACAGGAGTCTCCAGACTCAGGTCCACAGCTCTCCCGATCCAGGGCTGGCTTGCTGGAATCCTTCCTCCCTTCTGCACTGTGCTAAGGTTCAAACCCAGAGCACCCCATATGCTAAGCAACTGCTCTACCAACTGAGTCACAATCCCAAACCCTAGTCCAGACCGAACGGTTTCCTGGACCACCAGGGCCTGGGCCAGAGTAAGATGTGAGTGTATGCCCAGTGGCATTCACGGACCATGGACTAAACTCACTCAAGTACATACCAGGCCCTGCCACCGGGTCCCCAGGGCAACGCTGTGACTCATCTGTCATCACACCTCTTTTAAAAATGAAGAAAGTTGAGAACTGAGAGGGATCTGCCCAAGACAGAGTTAAAACGTGGCAGAGACAGAATCCATTTTTTCTCCCCAGTGATTGGCTCAGACAAGGCCCTACAGCCCTGCTACAGAAACAACGCTCACACCGGAGGACACAGGACCTCTTAGCCAGAAGTAGCAACCCTTAGCGGACACACCGGGCACTTGGTGAGGAAGGAGACAGAAGGGTGGGCCTCATTACCCTACCCCTGTCCCCCATGACTCCCACCTCTGACACAGCGACTGTGCTTCCTTCATCATGTTGCCAGCAAGCAGGATGTCCTGGGGGTCGAAGGTCATCATGGCCTGCATCTCCAGGATGGTGGCATATGTCAGCGAGTGGTACATGCTCTCCTTGGTTCTGGGGGACAAAGTGGGCATTGAGGGCACCAGACGTGGCTGGCTGGCTGCAGAAGACACAGTTTCAAATCTCACCCTTTCATGGCATCTCAAATGGCCTCCATTCAAGCAGGAAGGGGGACAGCAATGTGGTAATAATGCATTGCAAAAGTAAGATACTGCCAAAAGTTTAAAACTAATTAAAAAACAAAAGATCTTGGTCCAGTTCCCAGCTCCTCTTCTTCCTGCTGAGTAATCACAAGTGGCCTTCCTGGGGAGGGGACACAGGTCCTGGTGCCGGCCTGAGGCTGTTCTTGCCCACACATGGTACCTGCCTCTTGCCTCCTGGCCCTCCTCCTCTGGTCCTGCCTGCGTCAGGACCATCTAGACCTGTTACTACTGCTTCCCCATCTCACCTGACCTACAACACACGGCAGAACCTCCCAGCACTCAGGACTGGAGCCCTGGAGCCAGCAAGATGGCTCAGCATGGAAAGGTGCTTGCCACCAAGCCTGACAGCCTGAGGCCCCCCACGTTCCTCTTCTAGGCCCTTGCCCAGGCTGCTCCTCCAGCTTGAGATGTCTTTCTGACTTGACTCAGTCACCACAGTCCTCAGCCTTCAAGATCCCTGGGAATTCAGGCTCCTTCTTGAGAACCACACGCCGATGACAAGGCACAGACCACACTCAGCCCATGAGCACAAGCTTAACTCTCCCTCTGCAGACTGTACCATGGGACAGGGCTTAGTGTGACTCATCCCTGTGGCCTGATGTGACAGGGCTGAGCCAGGGCAGCCTCAGAAAGCCCTCACCTCCTGCCTCCCTGTGCCTCCACAGGACCCCAGTTTAAACTAAACAGTGTCCGAGGTATGAGGGGTAGCGTGTAGTCCAATATGGAGAGGGCAGTGGGCAATGATAGCTAGAAAAATGCCAGCTCCTTGTTGCATTTGGAGGAACCCCTTAGCAGCCTGGAACTTGGCTATTACCCCTGGCACCAGTGGGGGGATGGTGCTGGACGGCTGGAGCTACTGAGTCTGGCGAGGGAACAGCTTGCCTGCTGTGGCAGAAGCCTGCACAGTTTGGCTCCCTTCCCTGAGTGCCTCGGTCAATTATTTACAGAACTCCTTACTACCAGGCTAGTGCTGGGAACATTGGAGGAGAGAGATGGCTAAGGATTATTGTTAGATCACATGACTTTAGCCACTGTCCTTTCTAGTCAAAGCAGAGCTTGTGGATGAGTGTTACTCTTTTCCTTCTGGGTGACTCCCATCAGTGGGGTTTTGTTGTTTGTTTGTTTGTTTTTGAGGCAGGGCCCCAGACTTCATTAATCAGATCTCCCTCTACTTTACTTTCCATGTGCTGGGATCACAGGCATACACCACTATATGCTTGCTATAGGTCGGGTCTTGAGGACCAAAGGAACAAAAGGCGGGTGGATTTCTCCCAGTCTTGCCCATTCCCAGATACCTTCCAATCTGTGCCATGAAACAGTGGCCAGTGGAAAGGATCTGGCTGCCTGTCATGGGGAAGGGGGGTGGGGGGGTGTGCTCAACCCAGACTTTAGAGTCCCTCAGACACAGGCTGGAATCTTGGCTGTGCCGGTCACCTGCTGTGTGACTCTGGTAGGTGTCTTGGCCTCTCTGAATCTCAGGATTTCCCTCTGTAGAAAAACAAATACAGCTGGGCATGGTGGAGCACACCCTAAATCCCAGCACTCAGAATGCAGAGGCAAGTTCAAGACCAGCCTGGTCTATATGGCAAGTTCCAGCCAGACACACACACACACACACACACACACACACACACACACACACGAGAGAGAGAGAGAGAGAGAGAGAGAGAGAGAGAGAGAGAGAGACAGAGAGAGACAGAGAGAGAGAGACAGAGAGAGAGAGACAGAGAGAGACAGAGACAGAGACACAGAGACACACAGAGACAGAGAGAGAGGGAGGGAGAGAGGGAGGGAGGGAGAGAGGGAGGGAGGGAGGGAGGGAGGGAGGGAGGAAGGAAGGAAGGAAGGAAGGAAGGAAGGAAGGAAGGAAGGAAGGAAGGAAAAGGAGAAAGAAAGAAAGAAAGAAAGAAAGAAAGAAGGAAGGAAGGAAGGAAGGAAAAGTGAATACAATAATCTTCCTGTCCTGGAGCTTCAGTGTGAATTTGTTCCTCCAGATCTCAGGTCACATCACCCCTGCTCAGTAAATGTGAGTCCCTCTGTCCTACCCGTGTCCAGAGTCACTTCCTTGAGGGACTTCCCTAACAGGACCAGTAGTAGAATGTTCCCTCAGGACAGTCCCCGCTTTCTCCACCCTGTTTCTCTCTCCCTCTCCCTTTGCATCCTTCCTTTGCCCCAGGACTCAGCCCTACCCACCCAGGCACACCTCCTGGGCCCAGAAGAAGCCCTGCCCAGGCAGCTGGCAGACAAAGCAGAATTTCTAGTCTGAGACCCAAGGCCCCAGCATGTACCAGTGGCTAGGAATCCTGGCCCTCACCAGCCCACAACCTGGAGTGGCCTGGAGTGGGAAATGCGATACAAGGGGTATGGTGACCCCCCAAACTCAGATACCCAGAGTCTTGCGTGTGCCACACAAGTTTGTTTATACATATGGCACTTGGACCCCTGAGCTGCACCCAGCTCTGTGAAAGGAGAGCCTCCTGGAGTCCCACCTCCTAGGGCCCAGACCAGCTGTCATGATGGACGAGAGGGAAACGGTGGACCGGGGGGCTTCTCAAGCCTGCTTTTCCTCCACTAGCAAGGCAAGGTTGAGGCCTTGCCAACTCCTTGGCAGCCCTCCCTCCCTGCCTCAGCCCCAACATCTGGCCTCCTCACCCTGAGCCCTCAGACTTTCTGCTGTACCCAGTTAGGAACCCCAGGCCAGGGCTACACAACTGCCCACTCCCCCAAGCTGCCACTGAGCAAGGTTGTAAGGAACTGCCCTGCAGACAGGTGACTTCTGAGCTGGGGTCAGCCTCAGCTAAGACCCTCATCCTGCTCAGAGACAAATTTCCTCTCCCTGTCATTCCCACCAGTACTGACTGCCTGGCCCCTCATGCTTAGCAGGTGGCCTAGCCTCTTCTTCAAAGAACCTCCAGGACCTCTCATGGGCATACCCTGAACTTCCTGCACCAGGAACTCACTTATCTTCTTGGCTATGCTTCTTTGGAAGGAAGCCACATGAGGCCTTCCAAGCAAGGTGACCATGCCACCCTGCATGAGACCTGGGAGAGCCCAGCAGTCAGAATGCAGCCTGCAGCCAGGGTGGGCCTGGATTTGAATCCAAGCTCTGCCACTGACAAGCCACGGCCATTTATTCAACAGAAAAACATTATTGGAGTTGTCTCCATGTTCCAGACGGTGCCTGGAGACCGAGTGCTAAGAATCATAAGCCAGCAGTGCAGCAGTCTTATTCAGAGACATGACATCCAGACAGCAGATGCAGAGGCAGGGAGGTGAACGTGGTAAACCCTGTTAAGCCCAAGGAGCACAGAGGGTGCTACCCAACCCCCCTCACTAGGGTCAGGACGGCCAAGTAGACCTGTGTACAGTATGGAATCAGGAACCACTGTGGACCCAACCTTCTCTGAAGTTTCAATGGGTATAAATGGGGCTAAGGGGCTGACTTGTTATCGATGGCTGCCCCTCCAGAGCAATGCTTCTCATGAAGGTACTTTTGTCTCCACTCTGTAAAAGGAAATCTGACAATTTCTGGGAAGTGTCTTGGGTGGTCATGGGTGAGGTGTGATTTCACTTCCCTGGGACCTTTGATAATTTTGGTTGCCCTAAGGTGAGATGCAGGGAACTTGCCACTGACTTCCCAGACTGGCATCGGGAAACAGTTTGTTCTAGAAGTGGGGTAGGAGGCATCCTGAGTTCCAGGCGTGGTTGCACATGCCTACAATCCCAGAAATGGGCAACCTGAGGCAGGAGGATCTCAAGTTTGAGGCCACCCTGAACTAAATAGTAAGATTTTGCCTCAAATGAAAGGGGTGGTGGTTTGATATATGGCTCAGCAGTTAAAAGCATTCACTCTGCTAAGGACCCAGGTTCGATTCCCAGCACCCACAGGATGATTCACAATTTTTTTTTAACTCCATTTCCAGGGGATCTGAATTTCTCTTCTGGTTCTGTGCCTGGGTACAAGGCACACACATGATGCACAGACATACATGCAAGCAAACACCAGTATACACACACACACACACACACACACACACACACACACACACACACACAAAGCGCTGGACTGGAGAGATAGTTCCTCAGTAAAAGCAATTGCAGTCTGAATATGGGGACTGGAGGATCCCCAGAAGCCCACAGAAAATGCTGGGTAGGTGTGGTGGCCCACCTTCAATTCTACCCCAAGAATGTGGAGATAGGGGACCCCCAGAGCAAGCTGGGTAGCAGGCCGTGGGTTTGATTCCAAGACTCTGCCTCAATCGATGAGGTGGAAGAGTAATCAAGGATGATCCCAACATCAACCTCGGGCCTCCACGTGCATGCACACACACATTCACACACACCCCGACACATGTGCATCACACACATGCCCATAAACACGCAAGTTACAAAAAGAAAAAGAAGATGGTAAGGGCAAAAACGAACGTGCAGAGAAACAATGAGTGTTAGGAAATCAGTCATGTGATCACAGGAATCACAAGAAGTCAGGGCAAGGACTTAATGATACTCGGAAGGGAAAAGACAGAAATCAAGTGAGTGCTCAGCAAGATGCTCAGCATGTAAGGGCGCTTGCTGCCAGGCCTGAAGACCTGAGTTCCCTCCCTGAATCCACACAGTGGACAGAGAGAACTGACTCCTGAAAGTTGTCCTCAGACCTCAACGTGTGTGCAGTGGGGACACACACACACACACACACACACACACACACACACACACACACACCTTTTAAAAGAAACATAAGGGGGCTGGAGAGATGGCTCAGAGGTAAGAGCACTGACTGCTCTTCCCAGAGGTCCTGAGTTCAATTCCCAGCAACCACATGGTGGCTCACAACCATCTGTAATGAGATCTGGCGCCCTCTTCTGGCCTGCAGGGACACATGCAGCAGAACACTGTATACGTAATAAATAAATAAATCTTTTAAAACAAGAAAAAAAGAAACATAAGGGGGAGGGGAGGGAATGCGAAGCTTCGGGAAGGCTCACCTGGGAAGCCCAGCCCCTGACCGGAGGAAAGGGAACAGAAGACTAAGGGGACTTCCTAGAACAGAAAGAGTTGATTACAAAAGCACAGCGTGAACACGACCTTTGTCCTGGACAGGCAGGGATAGTAGCTCTGAGACATTTCTGAGACGGGGACACACACAGGGTAAGAATTAGGACTTAGAGTGACTGTTGCTGTGCTGAAATACCATGACCAAGAGCAACCTGGGGAAGAAAGGGTTCATTTGGCTTACACACACACACACACACACACACACACACACACACACACACGGCACACACACACGGCACACACACACATACACACACACATAGACACACACACATGCACACAGAGAGAGACACACACACACACACACAGCACAGACACACATACACACACACACAGACACAGAGAGAGACACACACACATGCACACACAGAGACACACAGACACACACACACACATGCACACACAGACACACAGCGACACACTCACACACACAGAGACACACAGAGACACACTCACACACTCACACACACACATGCACACACAGAGAGACACACACAGACACACACACACTCACACACACACAGAGACACACATTCATACACACACATGCACACACACACAGAGACACACATTCACACACACAGAGACACACACAGACACACACATGCACACACACACACAAATAAAATTTTTTTATTAAAAGTGAATTTTATGGTATCTGAATTATACCTCAGTTTTAAAAACTGCAAAGAAGGTGGGGGTTAGGAGGGAAAACACCGCATGTGTGTATTAATTAGAAGTAGAATGCCAGGCCTGGTGGTGCATGCTGGGAATCCTAGCACTTGGGAGGTGGAGGTTGGAGGATCTCAAGTCAGAGGTTGGCTTGGAGAGCCTGTCCCAAAACTAAACAAACCACCAACAACAAACACTGGAGAAATGCCTTAAAGTACAGCCCCCATCACTAGCCCACGGCCCAGTGAATGGTCTAAAGAGGAAGGAGGATTGTCAAGTGGATTCAACAGGAAGAGGAAATCCCCAGCTCCCAGTGACGGTGGAAGCCATCTGGCTCTACAGGCTAAGGGAGGGGTGCCTGGGCCATTTGGATGAGACTTTTCAGGAGTTACGGTGACCCAGAAAGTGTAATGTACTCACGGGCTCCTCTAATCCATGTCCATCCCTACGTGTGCACTTACATGTGTGCGCCCCTAAGCTCACCTGGGTTTGAGGTAGCTGAGTGCTTCTGAGAACTGGTTGGTGAGGAAGAGGTCCAGGGCTGTCATGCACTGGTCCAGGGCCTCATGGAGGCTGCTCACTGGAGACCTGAGGGAAGAAACAGACATGCAACAGACAGTCTTTGGCCTCTCCTGGCCAGGACAGAGCTTCACTGGCCTGGTTGACCCAACAACCAGGCCTCCTCTGGGCTGCCCATGCTGAGACACAGGGACTGTTTATACCCACTTCTCAGTGTCCCCAACGGAGGGAAAAAGGAGGGTGTCATCTGAGACTCAATGACAGGATGGGGATGGGGCTGAGGATGGGGAGCAAGGAAGCCATAAGAATGATCATTTCTTACCCTTCACAATTGTAAAAGAAACCCTTATGGCCCTTCTGACCCATTGGGCTTTGCCGCCCCCCTGAGGGGCACCGCCCAGCACTGATCCCACTTCGTCCCTCTCTGGGTATTTCTTCTCCAGGTTCTTACTGGCCTCAGGCCTCTACTCTAGAACTGACATGTCACAATGGGCCGTGGAGGGTAACGGTTCTGTATGAGCATTCCAGAGCCTTCCACACTCGTCACCTTCCCCATGACATCTCCTACATACCTGGCCCTCTTCTGGTCCTCAAGTTCCCCTACAGCTCTTAGCATCCTACCAATATATTTAAATTATTGTCTGTCTTCCTCCACTAAAATACAAGCTTCTAAAGACAGAAATCTTACATATATCCCTTCTGTGTCCCCAGCCCTAGTGTCTGGCACAAAGCAGGCTCCTAGCAAATTTATGAGTGAATGAATGAATGAATGAACAAATGAAGTCCAAGGCTGGGACTTTCCTGGGTCTCAACTTTCCCTTCTGAAAAATGAAAATACCTCTTCTCCAGGAGCCCAATTTGAATGAGCGAAGATGTTAGTTTTTTGAGACAGCGTCTCCTTATGTAGCCCTGGCTATCCTAGAACCCTTTACGTAGACCAGGATGCCCTGGAACTCACAGAGATCCACCTGTCTCGGTGCTGGAATTAAAGCTGTGCACTTGAAACAAAAGTTCTTACAGAAGTTTGCCATATTGCTGAAGAAAATCTGATCTTCACACCCCAGAGAAGAGAAAAAGCCTCCACTTAGGCCAAATCCTACACCTACCCAAGCCTGTCAGCAGATCTCCCCAGGCAAACTGAGAAGCAGTCAAAGCTTGCTTCCTGCGCCTTCTCCTCAACCTGTTCCCTCTCGACCTTGCCAACTGAGTGAGGAACACATCTCCACGCAGTTTCTCAAGCCAGAGTGGGATAACCATCGTCGACCCACCCCTCTCACTGGGTTCACCACCAAACACCAGCAGCACCTGCCGCTGTGGCTGTCATGGTAAGCCACGCCTGCCAGCAAAGTCCCCCCTCCTCTTCTGCACCCCCCCAGTCTCCTAGCCCCTTTCAAACTGTATTTCATGGCCTGTATGACACCCTTCTCCCATCCCTCTTAGGTTCTCCATTCATTTATTGGTGGTGGTTTTCTGCACTTGTTTTGTTTTGTTTTGTTTTGTTAATAATAAAGACCCTTTCCAAGTTAATAGTGCGATACACCATGTGTGGAGGTCAGCTGACAACCTGCGGGAGTCAGGAATCGAACTCAGATCATCAGGCTTGGCAGCAAGCATCTCCACCTGCTGAGCCAGCTTTCCTGCCCTTGTTTGTCTTTTAAGATGGAGTCTTACTATGTAGCTTTTGTGGTCTGAATGTGAAATGTCACCTATGGGCTTGTATGAACACTCAGTCCCCAGCTGGTGGGGCTGATTAGGGAGGTTGTGGAACCATGAGAAGATGGGGTTTTCTTAAGGGAAGAGGGCCACTAAAGGTGGGCCTTCAGGCCTAATAGTCCAGCTCTGCTTCCTGTTCATTCTTTGCTTCCTAAGTGTAGATGGAAGGTGAGCAGCCAGCCTCCTGCTATCACATTTTCCCCCAGGATCTGTGAACCCAGAATAATCCCTTTCTTTCTTAAATTGCTTTCATCAGAGTTATTTTATCACAGTAACAGGGAAAGAAACTAACATAGGGCCTGGAGAGGTGGCTCAGCAGTGTAGAGCACTTGTTGCTCTCACAGAGGACCACGGTTCAGTTCCCAGCACCTGCATGACGGCTCACAACCATCCATAACTCCACTTGCAGGGATAAGATGCCCCTTCTGACTTCTGTAGGCACTAGGCACACACATGGTGCACACACATACATGTTGGAAAGATATTCATCTGGATAAAATAAATCTAAAAGAAGAAAGAGACTGAGATAGCAATCCAAGCTGGCCTCAAACACTTCTTCAGTCCCCCTGCCCCAGCCTCCCAAGTACTGGGGTTACAGGCTGAGAACTTCCTTTAGGGAACCCCTAACACACAGCTCCTGGACTTGCATTGCGCTAGTTCCTCCTTGGGTGTGGAATTTGCTAGTTGCTTGCTGGGTTTTTTTATGTTGATTGTGGTTTTCATTTCCAGGGATTCCACTGGATTCTTCTTTCAAATCTGATTGATCATTTTAGACAGCCATTGATTCCCAGCTTATTGTTTCAGATGTAGCTTCAACTCCTTCACACATTGTAAACACAACTAATTATATATGATTTCGGCATTTTAGATCCTCAGAGGAAAGAATTCTGCTGTTCATTGTTGCTGGTGCCTGTCACTCACAGCGGCTTGTTTCCTTGTGTAAATTGGACCTTGGGATGAGGACCCATCCTTTCAGAAAGGACTCTGGTGACTTTGGCCAGGTTCTCAGGGTGCTGCCACCCTGAGGCTGTAAAAAAAATTCACTATTTTACTTATGGATTCTAGGTCTTCAAAAGTAATGTGAATTTTAAAAACGCAGCTCTCGCAGGAAAATCAACCGATGTTTGTCTTTTTTAGGGAACCACTCTCTCCACTGGCAGATTCTTTCCAGCCACACCCCGTCCTGTTCACTGAGGCTGGAACCCCAGGGGCCTCTATTTAAGTGGAGAGGAAGGAGGCTGTGTTTTGTTTTGGTTTGGTTTGGTTTTGGTTTTTGAGACAGGGTTTCTCTGTGTAGCTTTGTGCCTTTCCTGGAACTCACTCTGTAGCCCAGGCTGGCCTCAAACTCACAGAGATCCGCCTGGCTCTGCCTCCCGAGGGCTGGGACTAAAGGCCTGCGCCACCACCACCCAGCAGGAGGCTGTGCTTTGAGTTTTCACACAGTGCAAGCCCACAACCTCCCCTCCCCTGCCTTGAGTGACTGGAGGTTTCCCAGTCTGAAGGGTCCTAGTCTACAGTGGCAGCCGCTTGTCCCCAGACACACTTCGGATCCCACCACTAGAGAGGACCTGTGGCTGTCAAGGAGGTCAAGAGGACATCTTAGAGGACGCCTGGTGTAGCCCACCCAGCTCCCAGGTTCTGACGGCAGACTGTGGGAAACACTAGTCCCTCCAACCCGGCCCTGTCTTAATAGCCATAGATACCTTTTCAAAGCATACATCTGACCATGTTACTTCAAACCCATCATGGCTTCTCACGTCTCTGAGAGCAAAGACCCACTTCCTTTCCATGGTCATAAAAGGCCCTACCCAAAGCAGGCTGGCCCTCTTCTCATGAAGCCTGGCATGTCTGTCTTCCTTTGTGTTCAGGACCCCAGCCTAGCAACCAGAGTCCAACCCATTCATCTTTGCTGTGTGAATTAACTAGGAAGCTGCAAACTCAGTGCCGCGTGTACTCAATGACATTCTTAATTTGTACCCTCAAAGTGCTTTGTGACCTGGGGTTATACACACTGCAGATGAGAAAACAGAGGCACAGAGGTGAAGAGACTTGGCCAAGACCACGGAGGGGGGGTCTAATCTGAGTTTCTTCCTATGTTGGTATCCATCGGCCGAGCCTTAAGGGATCAAGTGGCTTGCATCCGCCAAGAGCAGAAGCACAGCCTGAGAGTTTCCCCGGGGGCCCCAGCGCCTCTTTGGCTTAATTGAAGTGAGGAAGATCTACAGCTAGAGATAGCCCGAATCCATTTTTTCTGTCTTCCCTCTCACCACACTCACTGAGCTCTCTCTGTTAGCAGATGCTGTCTGGGCTCTGGGAACAGAGTTGGCCCCAGTCTGGAACCTTGCCCTTGAGGAGCTCAGTCTTCTGAAGGCGCTCTAGCAGGCAGAGCACTGACAGCCACAGTTGACAAGACTGTGATGGACAGAAGAGGCCCTAACTGAGCCTGGGCACTCAAGGAAGGTACCTCGGCCAGATGGCACTGAACTGAACCCAAGGCGGAGAAAGAAGCCCACGAAGCAACGGAGAGCTGGCAATGTCCCAAGGGGTTCTCAGGCACTGCAGTCTGGACAGGCTGAAGCCAGGCTCCAGAACGCCTGCTGGATGGAGATGAGGCCTGGCCAGGGAGCCCAGGAAGACTGGGGACATTGGCCCTATGGGATTAATGGCATTGGCATCCACTCCCTCTACCAAGGGATCACTCAAGCTTTATCTAAATTGGCGGAGGTGTTATTTTGTTCAACCCTTCTCCCAGCTGAGCTCTTATCTGCATTTGAGAGACAAGTGGGAAGGTACTGCAGTGTGGAAGACACCCCCACACCCCTACTCCCCCCCCCCCCCCCCCCACCCCGCGCCAGGTCTGTGACAGCAAAGCACAGGACCTTTCCCCAGGCTTCCTCTGCCCTGCCTGGGAGGGAGGCCCCAAGTCTCCACAGGCTGTTCTGCAGTCATCCAGGCCTTTCTGTTCCAGGGTAGTGACGGTGGCCTCTCTGCTGTGCCTTAAGGACATTAAGGCATGGGGATGGGCAGGCACTGAGCTGGAGGGAACATGGATGGAGACCTACATCAGGGTCTTAGACACAGTGGTAAAGGACTGTCGCATTCAGACACATGCAAACTCATTCCACACACATGCACACACAGGAGGCCACAGTGAGAAACAAGCTGGGGGGCAGGAGGGGTGACTGGCAGCTGGGGCCACTCTACCCCCTTCCCTTCCCATCTTCCTGTGTCATGGGCTTGGTCTGATACCCTGTCTCAATGGCAGGGCTGAGGACAAAGTGACTGGGAGACCCTTAGACCCAGTTAACCCCTGACCCTAACCCCAGTCAGAAGAGCAAAATCACTCAGGGAGCAGACTGGAGCCAGCCCTGGATTTTAATCTCTGCTCTGCCCTTTGGTGGTGCGGGACTCTGGTTCAAAAAGTGCAGTGTGTATCTATGGGGAGTTGTGGCTTCTGAATTGACCTTTCTAAGTTTCAAATATGGTCAAGAGGTTTCATTCCAAGACTCATATTCGCCAGGCAGTGGTGCCTTTAATCCCAGCACTCAGGAAACAGAGCCAGGTAGATCTCTGTGAGTTCGAGGCCAGCCTGGTCTACAGAGGGATATCCAGGACAGGCACCAAAACTACACAAAGAAACTCTGTCTTGAAAGCATACACACACACACACACACACACACACACACACACACACAGCCCCATACTCTGTGCCCCTTAGGAACACACAGTCAGTACTACAGCATGGTCTCTTAAAGCTTTGAAAGCAGACAGCCTTGAGCTGAGCTTGGTCAAGGTTTTGTTTTTGCCTTTTGAGACCCCACTGGGTCTCTTATATCTAAGATTGGCCTGAAACTCACTATGTAGCCAAAGATGAGCTTGAATTTCTGGTCTTCCTGCCTCCACCTCCCAAGTGCTGGGATTACAGGTGTGCTCCACCATGCCCAGCTTTATTTCGTGCTAGGGGATCAAACCCAGGGCTCTGTGCATGCTAGACAAGCACCATAGCAACTGAGCTCCACCTCAGCCAGCAGAAAGTTCTTCAGCCTTACAACCCTTTATTTCCCTGTCAATACAATGGGCCTTAGGGTACCTACATTCCAGGGTTGTGAAGAAAGACAGAGACGGGAAGTACTCACAAACTGTAACTGGTTATTCTTTTTTGTTTGTTTGTTTTGTTTGTTGGGTTTCTTTGTGTAACAGGCCAGGCTGTCCTGGAACTTGCTTTGTAGGCCAGGCTGGCCTCGAACTCATAGTGATCCACCTGCCTAGCGGGGTGCGCCGTCATGCCGTGTGGTTATCCTTCCCCACTGTCATCAAGCAGGACTGACTTAGTAACGGATCAAGCCAGGTGTGGGGCCACACTCCTGCAGCCCCAGCACTCAGGAAGGTGAGGTAGAAGGATCTAGAGTCTGAGGCCGGACGAGGACTACATAGTGAGACCCTGTCAGAAGGAAACAAAAAGAGGAAGACAGGAGGGGGAGGGAAGGTTGAGAGCACCCGTTACACGAGGGGCACCACACTCCTGTGAGAAGACAGCCAGCCACAAAGGACTACTCTGTTTGACTAGCAGGACACAGGGAACCACCTCAATGTCTAACAAGGGTGAGTAAATGGAGTCTTTATACAGGGTGATGAAGCAGGTATCAGGGTGAGGGGACCAGCGTGTGGGACCAAGGAGGCAAAACCTCACAAACCCAGATTTTGGAGAAGTCAACCACAGAAAGTGCGTGCTGCGTGGTTCCATTTACAGAATACTCGAAGTAAGAACAAACCACTCCCCATCCCCAAACTGGGTTGTTTTTAGATTTTCCTGTACTCAGCAGGAGAATAAAAATGGGAAATGATAAACCCAAGATCCAGGCTGGCAATCATCTCTGGAGAGTCTCCATGAGGACTTTGCAACTCTAACAAGACTTCTCTCTTAAATAGAGAATAAAGTATGTGGGCACAGGGTTAATATCTGGCAACACAGGGTGGCAAGAACATGGAGGTCCATTTAACTATTTACCATAGGGGCTAGAAAGATGGCTTAGTGGTTAAGAATGTGTGCCGCTCCCACAGAGGACCAGAGTTTGGTTCCCGGGATCCACATCAGTCATAACTGCCTATAGCACCGTGTGTGTGTGTGTGTGTGTGTGTGTGTGTGTGTGTGTGTGTGCAATTAAAGAATAAAAATGTCTTTTAAAATTATTGATCATATCTTCTGAAGCCTTAAAAACATTTCACAACTTTTTAGCTGGGCATGGTGGCATATGCCTGTAGTCCTACCTGTTGGGAAGTAGAATAGGAACATTAGGAATTCAGGGTCATCCTCAGCTACATAGAGAATGCCAGGGTAGCTTGGACTACGTGAGACCCTGTCTCAACCCACCACATCCCCACTGCCAAGAAATTATTGTTATATGGTAGAAATCTAAGGCTTGACCATTTTTTTCCAAAGTTAGATCTAGACAAGATCTGAGTGTTTGCTGAGCGTCTAAGTAAGTGTCTATGGAAGAGGAGGAAAATGCTTCTCCTCTGCTCAAACTCTGCAAGGATAACACTGACTAGGGCAGGGGAATGGATAGACAGACAACCTGGGTGGCCTCTAGGAGTGAACCCTCACAGCCATACAAGAAATCGGTCATTCTGTTTGTGCTAGAGATGTGTGCTTACTGGAAGCTTAGAGCAGGGTTGGAGGAGCCCAGGCCCATTCCAGGGACTCCAGCACAGAGGTGGGTGTGTCAGCAAGAGGGAGGAGAGTGGTTTTCAGCTGGGAAATCTCAGGCAATCTGGGGTTCGCGGATGGAAGCCTCACTCTGTGTCTACCTTCTGAAAAACCGCTGTTCTGGTACTGGAGGGTGGTGCTTGACAGGGCTGTACAGGAAAGTACCCTGCCAAGCTCCAGGTGCGAGGCTTTCAACCCTCAGCAGGGAGGGCACAGCTAGCCCAGCCTCTTTGTGTTTTCCAAAGGAGGGACCAGAAGTCAGGGAGGTGAAAGCCTTGACCAAAGTTATACAACAGAAAATGATTCAGGGAAAACTTAACGGGTAGCCCTCCTCCAGGCCATGGTGTTTCCCAGCACCGAACTTCCAAGCTCTCAGACCCACGCTACACTCACAGGCCCTGGGGAGGCTTCCAGCTGGCGGATAGCACCACGCTCCTCTCCTCCCTGTTCACCTGTCAGGTCTCAGGCCCTTGGCAAATATTGTCCCTGTTCTGATCTCCACGTAGGGCGGGCACCACTCCCAGCTCACCTAGGCAGGATCTGCCCAGCAACCTCCCAGCAGCCAGGGAGACCAGCAACTAGCCCCAAGCACTGAGACGCAGGAACAGCCAGGCTCCTGTCTCCAGATGGCAGCTGGCAGTGCCTGGGGACAAAGTAGGGGGTCCGACGGTGACTCCGGCAGGGTGGGGGTGGGGCTGGCCAAGACAGCCATGTTGATAGTGACAATACCCACCTTGACAACCAAGGTTCCTCCTACACCCACTATCCCGGCCCCAGCACACTTAGAGCCCTTCAAACACCCTAAATAACCCTAAAGGGGATGCCACCGGACAGAGCTGTGTTCAAATTCCAGTCCCGCGCTCTTACCTCCTGGATAACCAAAGACCAGAAGTCACTTAAGAACTATGCCTTCAGTTCCTCATCTGTAAGGAGGGTTGATCGTAACAAGGCCCACCCCACGGGTGCACACTCCACAAGGAGGGAGAAGAAAGTTGGGACCCAGAGGGACAGTCCCCGGGAGGCAGCGGGGCGCGCTAGAGCCGCAGTGCGGTCCTGGGGCTCCTCCTGGGAGGCCCCGCCGCATCCACCCCGCACGGCTCGCGCCCCGAGGCGGCCTCGGCCACTCACCCCGCGGGCAGGGCGCCCGGGCCACCGGCCGTGGTCATCGCTGCGCGCGCCTGACGCCAGGCGCGGCCCAGGTGCTGCGGCCGGATCCCCGCGACGCGGCGGCCGGGGAGGGGCGCGCCGGGGGGCGGGGAAGGCGACGGGGCCGGGCCGGTCTCGGGCTGCCCACCCGCGCAGTGGGGCCATGGCCGTGCCCGCGCTGCGCAGCGCCCGCCCCCCGCCCCGCCCCACCCCCCGAGCGCCGGCCAGGTGAGACCCCGGCGCTGCAGGTCGGCGCGGCCCGGGCCTCAGAGCATTGGCGCAGACGACATCTACCGGAGCTGCGGCCGCCTCCACCCATGGGGCCGGGAAATTCTCCGCCTTCCCTAGGCCACAGCCCGCCCCGGCCCGCACCTGAGCTCTCGCGGTCCGGCCGCATTGCCCGGCCATCTGGGCAGAGAAAGGCTAGCCTCTGCAGACAGACGTGGACATTCATTCATCCTAACCACTTGTCCAACGGGGATGGGAGGTGGGGGGGGGGGTGGGGAGGGGAGGCAGTGTTTTGCCAGAGAAAAGGAGGCAGGACATCACGCCGGTTAGCGCTCACCGCTAGCAGGCGGCTCACACTCGCCCTCTCTAAACAATCCCCTACAATTGCCATTGTCCAGCTGTGGAAACTGGGGCAGTTGAGTCCACGTGACCAGCGTTGAGCCACTCCAGTAAGTGGCAAGCAGGAACTCAGTCCTAACTCCGAAGCTCGTACTGAGTCCCCTCTCCCTTGGGGCTCCTCCCCTCTCACGCTTAGAGTGAGGGGTCAGTTCCCAGATGCCCACTATGCACCTAGACCTAAGGTGGGTTTGCAGGCCCCGAGGAAGCCTACATAAACTCCTAGCAGAGAGCCCTGGCCCATTAAGAGTTAACGGGCCACCTTCTCTGGGCCCCAGATGCTCTTAACTGTGACTCATCATTACACGTGGCAGCCATTAGATTGGAGCTGTCCCTTTACAAAGGCAAGGGACAGGAAGAGGGATTCCAACTGCCCCGATTGGCCCTGAGCTCCAGGATGTCACAAGAGGAAGCAAGGGAGGGCAGCCTTCAGATGTAGTCATGGTGGGAAGGGCTTGGACCAGATCCCAGAGGAGCCGGGCAGGTTCACATTAGGAGCAAGGAGAAGTGTCTGGGGGGGATTGCTGCTCACATCAAAATAGGATGCCTGGAAAGGCTGTGAGTTTGTTTTGAATTACGTATTTTATGTGCATTGGTGTTTTGCCTGCATGTGTATCTGTGTGAAGGTGTTTGGGAACTCCTGGAGCTGGAGTTATAGAAAGAGGTGAGCTGCCATGTGGGTGCTGGGAATTGAACCCGGGTCCTCTGCAAGAGCAGTCAGTGCTCTTAACTGCCGAGTCATCTCCCAGGCTGTGAGTTCTTATGCTGCCCTGTGTGAGCAGAGGCCGGAAGCTGCTATGTGAAAATCGCCCCAACTCTGGTAGCCTCACATATGGGGCTTGAACATATAGCTGACTATGAGAGGCTGATCATAACGACATCCATCAGCAACTGTTATATAAGGAATCCAGGTGAGGGTGAGCATGTGTGTACATGAGGGTCTGGAGCAGATGGGAAACAGAGCCGAGCCTCGACAGGTGTATTCTTAATGAAGTGGGGAGCAGGTGTGCTAGATGAGGAGCCAACATAGACAAAGGCATGGACTGAGCGAGGACACACGGATAGCTGGAGTTTGTGACTCCGGAGAGACCAGCAAGAGTGCAGGGACAAGTCCTAGACGATGAGGCTGAAGCCCTGCCACAGTCATGTCTCCAGGCATTGGTCCATGCCGTTCTTTTGCCTAGAACACACACTCCTTCCTGGTCACACAATTCATCTGTGTAACCAGGGATGGAGCCAGAAGCTTCTCATTGAGAGGTCGCTTTTCCAACGAAAAGACAGAGCCAGTCACGATGGTGCTCACGTGTAATTCAACATTTGAGAGGTAGAGATAGAGGCAGGAGGATCAGGAGTTGAAGATTACCCTCAGCTACTTAAGGACTTTCAGGACAGCGAGGTCATACAAGACAAAGACACACAAACAGGAACACACACACACACACACACACACACACACACACCCAGGGATGGGTAGATACAACAGATTGCCAATGTAAACCTTTCAGGGTCTTCTTGGATAGGTTCTGACACTTTATTCTCCATTAGTTCTGATTCTGTTTAGTAGATTTTATTAAGAATTTGTATCAACTCAGATGCCACCTCTCCCAGGAAGTCCCTGGCTGAGTCCTGAGCCTTCATCTCTTACCTCCTTTGACCAGCCCTAATCCCTCTGGGTGACACTGTCTGTGAGAAGTGGGGGAAGGAGCAGGAAGAGAAGTTTTTATGTGACTGTTGTGAGCATCTCTCAGGGTGGGGCCTGGTCAGATCATCACTGTGTCTCTGTGCTTGTGGGCACCTGGCTGTGAACACTGGGTCCAAGAAGGTAAGAGCTCCCTCTGAGGGGATTAGCTTAGCAAAGGCTAACTCATGTTAAGGCTTCTTACAAGCCACATGTGGTGGTAAGTGCACAAGGATAATCGTAATTTTCACTTCTAACTACTCTGTGAACCCCAGTTTCTACAGAGTTAAAATGGAAATAACATCTACTTCATTGTGAGCAGTAAGAATTTTTTCTTGGTTTTTCAAGACAGGGTTTCTCTGTAGATATCCAGGCTAGCCTCGAACTCGCAAAGATCCACCTGCCTCTGCCTCCCAAATTAAAGGCATATACCACCACTGCCTAACTTTTGCATTGTGAATATTTTATCTATATACATATGTATAAGTATATACATACACTGTATGTATGTGTGTGTGTGTACTTGTGTGGCGGTCAGAGGACAACTTTCAGGAGGAATTGGTTCTCTCCTTCCACCACAGAGCAAAGCTTCTCACCCTGTGGCTGTCACTCCCATATGCAGTTACATAACTGAATAGGAAGGTTGCAAAATTTTTGGCAACAATAAAAGGTTTCTGAAGCATACCATCCAAAAATTAATTCAAAATCAAATCTGTCACGAATCCAAGGTGTTTCTGGCAGTGTTCGGCCATGTTGTACCACATGATTTCACCACAGGCCTGGCTCTGAACACACAGGCACACCTTGCCAGCATGCTAGGTGACGCAGCGTTCCCGCAGTGCACAAGGGTTTCTGGGGTTAGAGAAACATAATGGGTCAATCATGAAAAACCAGGGTGTGTGCGCTCCAGGCATGTGAGTGTGCGGGTGTGTGCACAGGTGGAGGCTAGAGGATGTCTGATGTCTTCAGCTAGCACTTCCCACCTACTGCATTGAGACAGGGTCTTTCATCCAAGTTCCCAGGATCCACACATCCCCACCTCTCAATGCTGGGATTACAGGCACATGCAGCCTTGCCTGGCTTTTTACACATTAGGGATTCAGATCCAGGTCCTCATGCGTGTACAGCAAGCACATTTATCCACTGAGCCATCTACATAGCTCCCCAAAGACTTCCAGTATTTTCCTTCCATCATCCCTCAGAATCAAGCTGATCCATCTTTGGGTTAGGTTGCAGTAGAATGTACGGCTTCAAAACTCCCGCCTGTAAGCCCAGGGCATGGAAGGCAAAAGAGGAGGAATGTCCAAGTCTGAGGCAGTTCTGACCCACACTCTGGGTTCTAGGCCAGACTAGGCTACAGGTAAGGGCTTGTCTTGAAAACAAAAACAAATAAATAAAGTGAACAAACAAACAAAAAAGCAGGCATTGTGGTGCATGTCTTTAATCCCAGAACTTGGAGGCAGAGGCAGGTGGATCTCTGTGAGTTCGAGGCCAGCCTGGCCTTCAAAGAGAGATCCAAGAGAGCCAGGGCTACCCAGAGAAACCCTGTCTCAAAATAAATATAAAAATATTTTAAAATTCTGTTAGTTTGCTAACTTGAATTTCATTTTTAAAAAGTTAAATGAAGCTGGGTGTAGAGGCACATGCCTTAATCCCAGCACATGTGAGGCAGAGGCAGGCAGATCTCTGTGAGTTCGAGGCCAGCCTGGTCTACAGAGCTAGTTCTAGTACAGCCAGGGAAACAGAGAAACAACCAGTTACACGGAGAAATCCTGTTTCAAAATAAAACCAAAACCCAAAAAAACAAAGTTAAATGAGGGCTGGAGAGATGAGTTGGTGACCAAGAGGACTGGCTGCTCTTCCTGAGGACCTGGGTTCAAGTCCCAGCACCCTCACGGTAGTTTACAGTCGTCTGTAACTCCAGTCTCAGGGGATCTGACAACCTCTTCTGGCTTCCAAAGGCACCAGGCACACATGTGGTACACATATCTACATGCGTGCAGAACATTCATACACATAAAGTAAGTAGGAAACAAAAACACAACACACAACCACACCCATCTTACTGGTGTGCAAATTTACTTTCACCTTTAATAAACGGTAAAATTACGTGTGGGTCAAACAACTGTTTTAAAGTAAGTGTCTTTATGATTTATTATCAGTCAATGTTTGATTTGCATGCCTGTATTATAGACCTGTATACCTGGGGTCATGCAAATATTTCTTGGGTAAAGAGGGGCTGCCGTAGTGAAGCCCAGTACAGAGATGGGAGAAGGGAAGGGGGCATCTGAAATGCGGGTCACAGGAGTGGAGTATGCCAGTGTGTGCCAAGTGATGCCCTTACCACAGACAGTGCTTAAGCTAGAGAGCCAGCTGTGCCTCCATCTTGCTGAACCTCTCTTTTACCCGTAAACCTGGAACAGTAGCCCAAACACTCAGGGTGCTGGGACAGGTGCTTACCATAACTTGGGCAGCCCCACTCCTCAGCTGCCTCCCCTAGACCCCGCCCTGGCATGAAGCACCCCCATTCCCTGCTCCCAAGTCTTTCAGGCTCCGCCGCTCCAGATCTGGCCCTTGTCTCCAGAGTTTTCCTAACATGGCTGAATTGGTAACTGTAAAGTAGACTCTATTTCTCTTCAAACTTTTTTTTTTTCAGAGATGGAGTTTCTTTGTGTAACTCACTTTGTAGACCAGGCTGGCCTGGAACTCACAGAGATTTCACCTGCCTCTGCTTCCTGAGTGCAGGGATGAAAGGCATGGGCCACCACTCCCCAGCTTCTTCAAACATTTTAAATCTATCTCCGTGTGGAGAAGGACCGAGTCCAGGCTGTGAGGTCAGAGGACAACTTAGGGAAGCTGGTTCTATTCTTCCACCACAGGTCTCATAGGAGATCGAACTCAGATCTTCTCGAGGCCCTAAGGCCAACCTGGCAGATTATATATAGAGACCTGGACTTTTTTTTTTTTTTTTTTTTCTGGTGCTGAGGACTGAACCCAGGGCCTTGCGCTTGCTAGGCAAGCACTCTACCACTGAGCTAAATTCCCAACCCTCCCCCTTTTTAAAAACCATCTTACTTTAAAAAAAATTATTTATTATGTATACAATGTTCTGCCTGCATGTATGCCTGCATGCCAGAAGAGGGCGCCAGATCTCATTACAGATGGTTGTGAGCCACCATGTGGGTGCTGGGAATTGAATTCAGGACCTCCGGAAAAGCAACCTTAACTGCTGAGCCATCCCTCCAGCCCAAGACTTGGACTTCTTAATACTTTAGAAGTGAGCAGGTCCGTCAACGTGGGCACTTGAAGAGGGTATGGCAGTCACAACAGTCTTGTTTTGTGAAACTCTCTATGTAGTCCTGGCTAACCTTGGACTTGATACATAGACCAGGCTAGCCCTGAGCTTATGGTGATGCTCTTGCCTCTGCTTCCCAAGTGCTGAGACTATAGGTGAGTCACAACTCTTAAATGTTCCCCAGCAGTGATCCCCTGGGAGATGCCTGGTCCTTGGATAGGCCTGCTCCCTCCAGTGTCCTGTGTCCCCACAAACTGCAAGACCTTGGGAATATTACTCCCTTTCTGTTCTTTATTCCCCCACCCCACCCCACCCCAACAGAAGGGAGAGAAGGAAGCTCTACAGTCTTCTGATATTTTAGGTTCAAGGATTGGGACCCCTCTGCCCCAGTCTGGTCTCCAGGTGCTGCTAAGGGTTGACCAGAGAGAGGACCAATGAGGAAGGCAAGAGAGGCCAAGGGCTGTCTGACACCACAGGACCAAGCTCTGGAAACAGGCATCCTGGGGGGCTAAAACCTCGGCTGCAGAGCCAAGATGATCTGGGTAGATGCCTGACCCTGCTGTGTCCCAGTTAGCTTGAGGCTGCACCCCTGCCTTGACACCCCAGGATGACAGCAAAGGGGCTGCTGTGAACACTCAACAGGCCTGGCCATGTAGGGGGACTCTTCAGGGAAGACAGTGTACCAAGGACCATGGCCTGCACCTCAAGGCCTCCCTGCTCAGTGTCGTGTAGAGAGCTGAGGGCACATGGCATGCACAGGCTGGTGGAACCAAGGCAGAGCTGGGTCTTCCTGTAGGCCGGAGGCAGGGGGAGGCAGCATCTGGTTCAGAAGCGTTGGAGATTTGGAATTTGGGCTTGGAGGCCACAGTGGTAAAGGAGGGAAAAGGGCAGGGCCCGCAGAGCTGTCAGTGACCTCCCACTGGTCTGGCCTGTGCTCAGGAACAGCTTTTCGGGTCTCCTGGGGCTGGGAGGACAGTCATAAAGGGCTTGGCCATACAAGCACAGGGCCTGAGTTTGACCCCAGAACCAACTTTATTGTTATTTTTTAAAATTTTATGTACGTACAGAGGAGTTTTTACCTGGCTGTATGTCTGTGCACCATGAGTGTACTTATGCCCACAGAGGCCACAAGAAGTGTTGGATCTCCTGAAACTGGAGCTACAGATGGTTGTATGCTGCCGTGTAGGTTCTGGGAATCTAACTGTCCTCTGGAAGAGCAGCCAGTGCTCAAGAGCTGAGCCACCTCCCTGGCTCCACAGAACCCACTGGAAAAAATAAAAGCCAACACCAAACCAACCTGAGTTCAAGTGATCACCATGATGTGTGGTGGAAGGGAAGAGCCAATCTCAGAACGCTGTCCTTAGACCTCCAGAAGCATGCCACAACACACATACACACATACTAAGTATAACAACAACAACAACAATACTATTAAAAGCCAGGCCTGGTGGCATGCACTGGGTAGGCAGAGACAGGAAGCTTCCTCAGGCTTATTGGCTGTCAACCTAGTCTACTTAGGGAGCCCCAGGCCCCAGAGAAATACTTTCCCTCAAAAGATAAGGAGAGTACCTCCTGAGGAAAACACCTGAGGCTGAGTTCTGGTCTCCACACACATGCATGCACACCTACCTGAACACACATGCACATATCTACACACAGGTGAATACACACCACACACATGTGCATACACCATACACACATGCACACATGTGTGCATATATGTGCACATACACAGTCCCTTGTTTCCTGACTGTGGACACTATGTGACCAGCAGTTTGAAGTTTTTGCTGCCTTGACCTATCTGCTATGATGGACTGTACCCTTAACCTGTGAGCCAGAGTAAACCTGGGTTGCTTCTGTCAGAGTATGCTATCACAGAACAGGAAAGAAGCTGTTTTTACAGAAGACACCCAAGACAAGATGCCATCAGGGAGGGTAGAAAGCAGCATCACCCTTGGCTTTCATCAGACACGGACTCTGCCTTGTCTGGGCTTCCCAACTTCCAGAATGTGAGAAATGCATTTCTGTTCTTTGAAAGCCAGAATGAAAACCAAGTAGACACACATGATAATGCAAAGGGCCCGAGGGCCATTCCAGCAGGGGTGACGTACAAACACACTCACTTCCTGGGACTATTCTCAGTACTTTACAAAAAGAAACTTCCAAAATCTTCACAGTTCCCCAGGCAACTCCTAACAGCACTCCCATTTAAAAAGTATTTCTTTCATTTTTTGAGATTATAATTGTATCGATTCCCTCTTTCCTTTCTTCGCTCCGAACACTCCCGTATATCCTTCCTTACACTCTTTCAAATTCATGGCCCTATTTCACTAATTGCAATTACATACATATATAAATTCCTAAATGCATAGGTACAACCTGCTCAGTCTGTACAATTGTTACTTGTATGGATGTTTTCAGGACCGAGCATCTGGTGTTGGATAACTAATTGGGGTGCTCTTCCCTGGGGAAGACTATTCCTCCAGTTCCCTTAGTTACCTGTGGTTTTCTGGGTAGAGTTGAGGCCTCCTGTTGTCAGCTACCCAGGACTAGTCAGGGCTCTTGGAGAACTCATAACTACCATTTTAACCAGCAATCCCTAACTCTATCTACATTTGTCTTCATCAAGGAAACTTCTCTTTGCAACAGATGGAGACCACGACAGCAAACCACAAAGGATCAAAATGCAGAGTGTGGAGCCCAGTCCCATGCACACATCTTCAAAACACCCTCCACCCAAGGCTCAGGGAACCCCTCAGAAGTGGGGCAGAAGGACTGTAAAAGGCAGAGGATCAGGGAGTTTGCTGTGAGACTGTTTCCCCTAGGAATCCCAGAAACTATAGTCATCAAGTCTCACCACATGGTCACCTAAACAGGAGCTGAATAAGGACCTCGCCCCATTGACAGATGTGGAAACAGAGGCTTAGCAGCTGTGTGGTGTCACCCAACTGTAGTCCCAGCACTCAGAGGACCCAAGGGGATTGCTGAGAGTTTAAGGGCATCCTGGGAGAGCTACACAATGAGACCCTGTCTCAAAAGAAAAAAGAAAACTCAGGGCAACCAACAAACCAGAGGTCTACCACCCTCTCCAGAGTCATGCTTGCTATCTCAACAATCAGGGTTCCCAGAAGCCTGTGCAGCCTCTGGGCACACTGCTTTCTGGTGCTGTCTGAAGGCTTGGCAGCCAGAGCAGCGGGAAGAGTCAGGTGAGCATTAGGAGGCAGTGGAGCAGGCCATTGAAAGTGAGGTGATCTTTCAGAAAATGGGGTACTGGTATATCTCAAGCTATGAATCCAATAACCCATTTCTCCCTTGTCTTAAAAAGCACCCCAACTGTCCCATGTTTCTGTCTTCCTGTACTCATAAGGCTGGACAAGGCTTACTTGGAAGTTTCTTCGGGACTAAGGACTGAGGTGCACATAGAGCATCTCCCCTCTCAGACTCCCATACCCAGCAATCACTGGAGGGCAGATCCCGGAACAAAAACAGTCAACACTATAGAAACTTGGGGTTTTAAAACACAAGCCTACCACTCTTGGACATATATCCAAGGAATGCTCAATCATACCACAAAGATACATGCTCAATTATGTTCATAGCAGCACTATTTGTAATAGCCAGAACCTGGAAACAACCTAGATGCCCGTCAACTGAAGGATGGATTAAGAAAATGTGGTACATATACACAATGGAGTACTACTCAGCAGAGAAAAACAATGACAGCATGAAATTTGCAGGCAAATGGATGGAACTAAAAAAAATCATCTTGAGTGAGGTAATCCAAACCCAGAAGGACAAACATGGTATGTACTCACTCATAAATGGATTCTAGATATAAATCAAAGAACAATCAGACTGCAACCCACAGAACCAGGAAGACTATATAGCAGGGGTACCCTAGGATGACTGTGGCTTATAATAAGGTTTGGTTTTACTCAATTACTGGGCAAGCCTCAATGAAACATTTCACAATTAGGATAAGAATTTATACTGTATCAAGCTGGTAATAGAAAAATAAATTTAAAAAGTGGAAAAATTAAAAAAAAAGTTATGGGTTAAAAAAAAAAAAACACACACAAGCCTAGGAGTACCTCAACTTGAATGTTCTGAGATGAGTAAAAATTCAGCAGTGGCCTCCCCACCCTCCCCCAGCACTGCCCAAGGATTAGATTAGACCCTTTCAGCCTGAGGCTTGGAGGGTTCCTCTGGCTCAGGCTCATACCAAGAGCGGAATTTATCCCTCCACACACCATACCTGGGGGCTGTGGTTGTTGGCTCAGCTAAAGAGTCAACTTCAGGCCAGGTAGGTGGTGGTGCTCCTACTAAGGTGTATAGGCTCCAGGGACAGTTCCATTCAGTTCCCCAACAGTCCTGTGGGAAATGCCACTTCTGACCGCCCCCCCCCCCCGACATTTTTCAAATCTCGTCTGTTCAAGGAAAAGATCTAGGATGGAAGATTTCCTAATACTCCCACCAAGAAGGAAGTGAACTTGCATTTACTCAACACCAGCCACACCCCACTGATGTCTGCAAAGCAAGGCTAAAGTTTGAAGGCATGGGAATGCAGGCCACTTATGCAGAGGCATCTGCTGGATCAGAGCCCCACCCCTTATCTCGGTGATGCTCTGGTCTGTTGCTTTACCAAGCCTTTGCTCTTTCTGCTTGGTTCCTCTCTCAGTCCCACCATTCTCCTAATCTCTTCCCCAGCATCCCTCTCCTAGGTCTTCAAGCCACCACCTCCCTTCTGGTTTCCCTGCCTCTGGTCTCCTCACACAATGACACTAGAAATATACATGCACGCAACACTTGGGTGGCTCCCCGTTGCTCACAGGACAGAGAACAGCTGAATTCTCATTGATAGGCTCTAGACAGGGAGAAATCTACCCAGACACAAGCAGGCTTCATTATGTCAGTCAGGGCATCTTGTCTTCCTCAGAAATCATTCATTGTATCATCATCAGAACCAAAATATATTGAGCCCCAGTTTTGCTGAACCCTGCCTCCCCACCCCACCCTCTTGTATAAAGGAGCAGATGCCAGGACCTATAGTTGAGATGATGTGTCTAGAGAATCATTTCTCTTTAGGGTAGCATGGTAACCTTTAGACAAAATGAAGATCCTGCCTGGAGCCTTCGGGTGCTTTCCAATTCACAGTGGGAGACCCTTTGTTCTGGCCAGCCTACTTCTCTGAGCTCCTCAGATCTTTAATTCCTGGCCCCCTTCTGCTGCCTCAGATGTGCCTTGGGCTTTGACCTGAACTGTTCTCATCCTGGAAGGCTCTGAGCATGCTTCATTTTCACTGTGCATTCCATCATCTTACTGTAAACTTTACCTAACACCTACTTCTGCCATCCCTTTGTCTCTTTCTGTGTATGTTGGTGTCTTTTTACCAGAATATGGTCTCCAAGAGCAGAGGCCTCTGTGTCTGAACTTGAGCTGTGGCCACAGTGCCTCCTACAAAGCTTAAAACAAGGCAAGTGACCCACAGAGTGTACTGAAAGACTGAATGAGACCATAAAAAGAGAAAGAGGTGCTAGTGCTCTGGACCTGAAGATCCAGGGCCAGCTAGATGACTCAGTGGTAAAGGTGCCTGCAGCCAAGCTATCCTGAATTCTGGGACCCACATGGTGGAAGAGAGCTGACTCCCAAAAGTTGTCCTTTGACCTCCACATGTAGACTGTGACATGTGCATGCCTAACTCCCTAATAAATAAATGATATAAATTAATTTAAAATTTGGTGACTCATATGGGATTTTTTAAAAGAGGATACCTCAGCTGAGTTTTATAGTGTCAAAGAATGGAGAGATTGTCTTCCAGGCAGATCTGAGCACTTGCAGCCCAGCTGTACTACAAGGCAGCTGCCTTTACCTCAGTCTCCAGGGGATGAGCAGCCACGGGCTGTTCTGTGAGCGCTTGCTTTCTTTTGAGACAGGGACTTAGGTAACCAGTTTCAAACTTGAACTCACTAGGTACTGGACCTTGAACTTGGACTCCTGCTCTTCCCACATGCTAGAAAAGCTATATGCCTAGGCCTTGACATTTTAAAGTAGAAAAGTGACATGC